>NC_059539.1:4242424-4545454 GCF_905220415.1 Colias croceus | reverse complement strand
TATATTTATTTTATTTATTTATTTATTTATTTATTTATCCAATACAATAATACAATTCATTATAACTTAAATTAAACTGGCGCAAACATAATCTCTTTAGAGATTTACCGCGCGCCAGCGCCGTCGACATACAAAATAAAGATACGATAATATTGACAAACAATAATACAACATTATTACATACATTCATTTACAGAACCAACAAAAATATTTCGCAACATCCAAGTACATCCTTTATCCAATGATCGCAGAAAACAACACTCGTGGGTAGAAACAAAAAAGAATGATCTAAGTACGTCTTATCGCAACTGCGGTCTGCACTCCGCACCCACAGGGTGTTGATTTTCGTTTACAGTTAATTAGTTTATAAATTGAATGAAATTTTCTACACAATTATAATACGTCAGTAGATAATGTATGTGTGTATTTATGTATATATACACATATACACACACACAGTATGGCGTTAGTCTATATTATACATAATTTTTAAACATGTTCGTAATTATGAATATTTATCAATAATTAATTTTTCATAGTAGTTTTTTAGTTTTATTTTAATATTTTTATTTGTTAGTGTATCTTTGAGTGTTTTAGGTAGTCTATTTATTAAGTTAGGAATTACGTAGTTCAAAGTTCTCTTTCCATAAAGGTTATTATAGCTTGGTAACTGTAGAACTGAGAGGTCCGCCCTACGAACTGAATAATAAGAGTGTTTTATTTTGATGATATTATCTGTAAAAAAGTGTTCTTTTAATAACACTAATTCAACTTGTTCGTGAATAGGTAATATTTTTAGAAAAGAGAATAATTTACTATAGTCGTCATTGTAAGTTGTTTTTAGATTACTTGGCACAATTACTTTTAGGATACGTAGCTGTAGTGAAAAAATACTGTCGAGATGTGTTTTGTATGTTCTCCCATAGCTTGATAGTCCGTATAGTATTATAGACTCCACCAGAGCTTTATAAAGTAACAGTAGCGTTTTGTATGGCACTTTGTATTTGATTAGAGAGAATTTAGCTAATATGGCTCTTAGCTTATCACAAACGTGGTTTATGTGAGCTTTCCAATTTAATCGATCGTCAATGATTAAGCCAAGATATGTGTGATTGCTAACGAGACCTATAGCGTCACATGAGCAAACATGTATAGCGTCGCATTTTTTGGAATGTAGGCAACTATGATTATGAGCTATTAATTTTGGTGAAATTGCACTGCGGTTATGACTTGAACTAACGTACATTAATTTTGTTTTGCAAGCATTGAGTACTAATCCTGCGTCGTGGGACCACCTAATGAGAGTATCAAAATCACTTTGAAGTTTTGTTAGAGCCTCATCTACACTATTACCAGTTGAAACTAGGCACGTATCATCAGCAAACTGATAGATCTCGCACTGTTTTAGTGCATTGGAGAGGCTGTTTACATATGTTAGATAGTGCAGCGGTCCGAGGACCGAGCCCTGTGCCGTGCCTTCCGTAACGTGTACTGGGTAGCTGTCAGCATTGAGGACTCGAACTTGATATGATCTATCTTGGAGATAATTCTCACACCATGTCAAGAGACTTCCTCTAATACCGCTATCATTTAGATTTTTTATCAGTGTGCTGTGCCTTAAGGTGTCAAACGCCTTACTATAGTCAATAAATACGATTAGGACATGCTTTTTACTGTCAAGGTGTTTATAAAGACTATCTGTAAAGGTGGAAAGCAGCTGTGTTGTATTTTTATGCGGTTGAAATCCGTATTGATTTTTTGTTAATATGTTGTTGCGTTCATAAAAACTGTAAATTTGGCTACTAATATACTTTTCTATTATTTTGTCAATAGTAGGTAATATGGTTATTGGTCTATATTTGTCATAATCGTTTCTGTTACCATTTTTATGAATTGGACGAACAATGCCTTTTTTAAGTTCTGTCGGATATTTACCACTTATGATGCTGGTGTTTATTAAATTTGCCAAGGTATTTTTTATTTTCTCACAAAGTAATTTGACGTCAATTGCTCTTATTCTATCCAACCCAGGAGCTTTGTTGCTATTTAATGCTCTAATTATTTTGGCCACTGAATTGGCGTCGGCTCTCTTAAATCGCATGCTTACATTTGCCGAGTGTTCATAGCATGTTTTATCAAGCAATGGTTCTACACATTTCGGGATTATTTGTTTGACACTGTTGTGAAAAGTTGAGGCAAAATTATTTGCAATATCGTTACTTGTTGTTCCTTTCTCAATAAATGCATTACGCAGTATTGAATCAATAGAAGATTTTATTCTACCAGTGAGTTTGTTAAGTATCTCCCACAGCTTTTTTGAATTATTCTTGTTTGAAATGATATTATATTTTGTGTATTTATTTTTTGTTTTATTAATTAATGAATTTACATAATTTCTATATTTATTATATTTTTGTTTAATAATATAATTATTTGTGTTTTTAGTCCACTGTATAAATAGTTTGTCTCTAGTTTCACAAGCTTGTATAACCTTCTTATTAATCCACTCGTTGTTATTTCGTTCTTTATTATTAGTCTTAATTTTAATAGTAAATTCACATTTTTCATAGCTGTTTTTAAATTGATCGTGTATATAGTTATATATATTAATTGGACATGTCATATTGTCCGTACATGTCCAATCTATTTGTTCTAGTAATGTATTTAATTTTTTATTATCTATCATAGTTTTATATTTTGTATCATCCTGTGTACAATCCCCGACGCAAGCGAGCATTACGGCCCGGTGATCCGCTAGTGTCGTACCGATCGCTGCTGTGAATAGATCTTTTGCGTGTGATCGAGTGTAGATGTGATCTATGCATGATTTACTTATTTTATTATTATATGTTTCGATTCTAGTGTAAGCTGTGATCCCACACAAAAGGCCTAGACCATGCATTGTATTATTATATTTATGTTTTATAGGAGTGTCTGATTGCAGATCTATGTTAATATCACCCAGTATATGAAGATCAGTTTTTATAGGGCACTTATTCATTATTAGTCTGTTAAGTTCATCGCTATATAAGTGTTTATTAGTGTTAGGGGGACGATATATTGCACAAATGTTTGTATTATAGTTTGTGTGAGTGGTTATTGTGAATAATACGTTTTCGAAATAATTTGTGTTTACATTGTGTACGTAACATGTATGTTTATTACTTACATATACAATAATACCCCCACCCCTTTTACATTTTCTTAGAGACGTATACATTTGATAGCCGTTTAAGTGATATAAACTACTAATATTATCCGTAATGTTAACCTCAGTAAGTATAATAACATCAATGCGCTTTTGTGCGGATGATATACACTGTTGTAATTTAACAAAGTTTTTAATGACGGATCTTATATTAATGTGGATACACAATAGATTTAAAGGCATATTGGGGATTTTGTTTAAAAAATCGTTTATATTTATACAATCGAAGACTTCATAGACATTATCTTGTAAACTATCCATATTATATTATACAATTTTATGATCTGTTGCAAGCGTTAACTACCTATTTAAATACAAAACAAAGTTTAGGATTTACTTTTTGCTATAGCGTGTATGTCCGCCGAGCTTCTAATAATATAAATTTTTGAACTATCATCTTTACGAGCTTTAACGAATCCTTTCTTAAACCATACATACTTGAAATTTAGATTGATTTTTAGTTCTTGCTTAGTTTCCCATAGCAAATTTTTATTCATTTTTGTCATGGCTTCTCTAATAAAAACGGTGTTGTTGTTATTTAGATGGGATGGGCAGACATCTGATACCTTAGTATTGTAGGATCTGGCAGCCGTTAGCCAATCTTCTTGTGCTTTTTCGTTTCTTAATTCCACCATTATATTAGCTGGTTGGTTTTTGCTTTGTAGTCGGCGTGAACTCCTGATACTTTCGACCGGCTGGTTAAGTTTTAGTGCCACCTTTTCTACTAACTTGTTGACAACCTCTGTAGCTTCATGCGGAATGTTTGCGATTTCCACGTATTTTGAGAGTTTTGCTTGTTCAATTTCTTGTAGGCGTTGCTCTAATGCACCGACACGAGTTTCTAGATTATTATTTCGGTTTGTTAGTTCGATGTTCTTCCGCTCTAGTGTTTTAATAGTTTGTTTGAATGTATCCATGCTTTCTACGACTTCATCTAATTTAGCGCTATGAAATTGTAATGCTTCATTTAATTCGCGCATTTCACTTTTTATTGCTTTTTCGACTTCCCTCGTTATGTTACTCAGCAACTTTTTCGCGTTTATCTGTACATGGGTGTCGTCTTCATCGTCGTCTTCGGGAATAATAATAGATGAGTTACGTCTGGGTGACTCGCGCTGACATTCCAAGCAGGTCCATTCTAAACTAGGGGCAGCCTTAAGCGCGGCAATCTGCTTATTAGTTAGACCACTGCATCGGGTGTTAAGATGAACAATTCTTTCACACTTGTTACACTCGCAACCAGGAATTGATTTGGTAACCGTTTTTTTACAAATATCGCACTTAGACATTGCGTTAGCGGGTAGATAGAAATATTTATAGTTGTATAAGGACGTGTATTATGCACGATCGTCTGTCAACGACTCTCAATTTGTGTATACGTCAGTATACACAAATTGAAACATGTTTTTAAAATATAATTTCCTTATCAAATCATGGTCGAAATAAATGATCATATTGAAGTACCGTGGATCAGATTTATCGCATTATCCACAGTAGACACAACACGTGGAAGTAAAAGTAACTTTGCTAGTTCCAAGGACGACGAATATAAGGCAATTATTCTATTAAAAACTTGTTCACACGGATACCATTACGCGAAATCATTTCCTTCTATGGTCATGGATATTGAGCCAAAGCACTTCACCCAGATTACTAATTAAACTTCGAAATATTAATATCGTATTCTGATAACAAAGTAGTGTCCATAGAAATCTAAATAACAAGACACAGTATATGAGACGTTTTGTTTCTTTTTGCTCAATACGAAAAAATTCGGCTTTTCTACAACAGAGGTTGTCAATTTTCAATAGATATAACTTTGAACATAAACTCATAGAAATAAGGTTGAAATTTGTGTTAAACGTGATAATAAGAATGGTCAGCTGTGTCATTCATTGTTATTTCGATTACTATGGTGACACTCGTAATACTTGTAAATATTCTTTAATTTTAAGGAAAAACGGCATTATTTGTAAAAAAAAATATTTACCGATGAAATGTTATTCCTTTATTAGTATAATTACAACTTGTGGAAGTATTTCCGCAATGGGAAATGCTGAAACACACCATGTTTACACACGCACGTCTCTAGAGCAACTGAACAGCGACGAATGCACTTGTGGTATGGTTACCACCTGAGCGGCGACAATGTCACGCGCGCTTACGACTTCTAGTGTCTTGTTATTTAGATTTCTATGGTAGTGTCTTAGGCGCGCCGCACACCAGCGCCACATGCTACATGCATCGAACATTTACGTCGCCACAATCAATGCGCTACAATTCAGCTTGCTACAAATGTATTGTATATGCGCACATCGGAAGCACAGTTGTAGCGTGGCACCGCTTTGAGAATGTCGACATCATCGTCTGATGACGACGATTTCTTGGTGTGGCGCCACAAATAACGAACGTGTTCGATCTTGAATTCGTGTAGCGCGGACAACGTCTCGCCACAAAGTGCGCCCGCTACAAATGTTTCCTCGGTGTGCGTGCTCGCGTACAAATATATGGGGGCGATAAATGTGTCGCGTTTCAAATGTGGCGCCACAATTATCGAGATACAAATGTATGCCTGGTGTGCGGCGCGCCTTAGTATTTGGCGTACCTACATCCATCACGATTAAATGAGTAAAAGGATTTCAATTAGATTTGGCATACAATAGTATGGTGTGGTCCTTGATGTTTCTAGACAACTTCTTATAGTGATCAAGAGGACCTTTATGTATATTGATATTTATAGAATTATTTATAAATCTTCGGCCCTAGATATATTTTCATCCATTGGTGTGAATTTTGGTATAAATTAAAAAATAGTCACATCAACTGTGATGAATGTGTGAACCTAGATAGGATAATTACTGAATTATGCTATCTAGGTCCAACTATTTTTATTTATGGTCTTAAGAATAAAAACTCGAGACAACAAAACGATAAGATATTGTAACAAACTAGTTCAAGAACATGCACTTATTTCTTATTAAATCGTTGGGTTTAAATTCTTTAAAAATAAAACTACATAACTATAACAAAACTGTTTTATTAATGTGTAAAAATTTATTTAATGTTTAAATATTAAAATTACGCCCCTATTTCACCGGGGACTTGTATGCATTTCTCCCAGTAACGGTTCATTGTGTTGTATCTGTGCATGTTGACACCTACCAAACTGTGGGCTTCATCTGGATACGACTGTAAAAAAAAAACAAATTCATCAAACTTATGGACTTACAATCTGATTTAGGGAGTGGCTTATTTGTACCTTGTAAAATATTCTAATGCAATTTTTATTAGTGTATGGGCTGCTGATTGATATGATAATATCCCATACACTCCTTTAATTGATAAATTGATAGTTTGATAAGGTGATGTAAAACCAGTTATAGCTTTTGATCACTACTTTATTGTTAATTGATACTTTAAAGTTTAAACTAATGATTATATAATATGATTAATGATATTTGATAGTTGATGATATTAATTGATAGTTAATATAGCGCATACACCCCGAGCGCTTTACACGAGCCGCGAGCGCAGACTAACTGGGTGTTCTTGTCACCGTAATGAAATAGGATCGTGTAAAGCGCTGAGTCAGGATGTACGGCTAGCCCGTACAAGTAGTATATTTATGTCATTAGTCATTTCTGTTGACAATAACTCGTAAATACGAATAAAAATGCTTGCGTTATACCTTTATACTTTTTTTCAAAAAATACATTTTCATCATATAGTTACCTAATAAATATTTTTCCGTGACTTTACGGATAATACCCGTCTTTACGGGTGTTACCCGCATACGTTTACTGACTTAAACACAAACTCAAACATTTATTTATTTATTCAATTAGACTTCTTTTAGACGCATTTTCAAATCGTCATTACATATTTTTAACATTTACCACCGAATCGGAAAGCAGTATCTATGGAGAAGAACCGGCAAGAAACACACATAAACAAAATACGTACCATTTGTTCAAAAGGTATATCCTTTTCTTGCAATGCCTTCATGAGTTTCGCAGCGTTTTGATAATGTACGTTATCGTCCGCATTTCCATGCATCAGATAGAAGTCGTGCCCGCGGAGTTTATCCGCTAGGAGTGTGACGTCACCGCGCTCGTAGCCAGCTAGATTGTCGTCCACGGTTGGTAGACCCATGTACCGCTCTGTGTACATTGTATCTGTCGGAAGGAAATTGTATGTTTAAAGAAAAGTTTGTTTGAAGAAAAATAAGACAGAATCGAAAGCCTATTTTGCATAATCTCATACGATAAAATTAAAAAGAACACTTAAACTTAATAACTATCTGTCTCATATGCTAGTAGTACTTAATGATGGCACCTAGTATACAGAAAGCTGTTTATTTTAATGTTAGTGCTGATTTACACAGGGTCAGTAACTGACTACAAATTCGAGGCAAATCAGTGCTGACCCCAAAAAAAACCCTGTGTAAACAGATTTGAAGTCAGTACAGAGGCTTGAAGTCTATGTAAACAGTTAAAGTCAGTCGCGGCGCCGAATTTCGGCGCCGCGACTGACTCGTCTACTGACCCTGTGTAAATCAGCACTTATCCCGAATTATGACAAATATAATAGGTAGTCTTTGCTATTGTTTTTTATGAAATTGTATCCTCTTTCACTGTCTTTTGCTTCTTTTTCATATATTTATACAGGTCTATAAAGTTATTATTGCTTCAAAAACTTACTGTAGTATAACCACGAAGTGACAGGAGCACCAGAGACCCCACATTTGAATAGATGCTCATCATCATGCAGCAGAGTTAGAAGGGTCGCGTAACCACCGTAACTGTGGCCCCAAATAGCCACCTTTTCGGGGTCTATGAATTGGTAGCGGCTTAGAACCTGTCTGTTAATAAAAAAAAATACGTATTTAACAAACAATTGGTTATTAAAAAAAACCTTGACCATTTGCGCGCGTAAAACGAGTTGTATTTAATTGATACTTAAATTGTTTATAAATGAGTGATTCGTTCAAGAACGAATGTTTGGCTATTTTTAACATTAATGTATTTGAATTGAATAACTAAGTCTTTGTAATTTTGTGATAAAAATTCATTGATTTAAATTCTATTTAAAAATAGCTTTTATAGCTAAATCTAAAACTACTTATGTTTTATTTTTAAACTTGATGTATTTTGACTTAAAAAAAATATTTGCCTTATATTAAGGCCCTCACCTAACCTTATCAAACCTAATGTAGGTACACTGAATACGCACTCGGTACCATTTTGTTTTTTAAATCAAAGTACATAGTACGCACTTCGTATACTTAAAATTGCAAATTACTTACTTTAAAATTACAGAATGGTCCTCAATTTCAACGGTTCCGAGAGCATTATTGAGGGAATACAAAATGTCCTGTCCGTTGAGTCCAGCCCCGCGACCGTCGGCCAACATGTAGATTGTGTTGCGATTCGTGGTCAAGTATGAGTGGTAACCTGGTCGTAAATTAATTTTTTGGGTAATAAAACTTACGAGAAACAATGCTGCGCAATATTCTATAGTTGCATATAAGTTACATCACTGCCTTAAAATACGTTTAGTGATTTTCGCGTGAGAGAGAAACAACTAACAAACATACCTTCATACAGCATTCTATCCTAATCAACTTTCATGTTTATAATATCAGTAAGATATTCTATGGTGACATGTAATTTTAGTGATTTATGAAAGAAAAAAATTAAACATCAACACAATATCTATCCTACCCTTCTCCACAATTTTAATACAAATCCAAAACAACTTTGAATACATTTTTCAAACACCAAAATACGAAGTGTATGCACTTACCGACGGTGAAAGTTTCGAAAACCGTGTTAGTATTAGGTCCAGAATACACGTAGTACACTAGGGGATATTTCGTGGTACCATTCTGATCGAGTCCTGGAGGCAGGAATAGTCTTACAGGAGCGGGGTGACCATTCTGCAGCGGCACCGTTGTTATAAGCGTTACTGGCTTAATCTTAGTCTTTAGACGCTCACGGACGATTTCATTTGTTTCCCAAGTGTACAGAATTTTTCTGTTCTGAAAAATTTAAAGTTACAGTTCGTCTTCTTCCATCTACCAAAGTCAATTCAATAACCTGTTCAAAAACATTGTACTTACCAAGGGATCATAGATATAAGTAGCAGACGGTTCGTTAGTGGAACTGCAAGTGATGGTCAAGTACGTGCCGCGTTGGCTGGCGGTAGCCGTGGCCCATGTGCACGGGCCTTTATCCGGGAGCTCTATATCGCAGCTCAGACAACCTATCCTAGAGCCCGCTATGTGCACCCCGGACTGCCAGGGCTTACCTTCCACCGTACTTGTGTAGTAGCTGTTAAATATAGGGATGATGTTTTTATGGTGTAGTAGTAGTGTTTGTATTGTATGTAGAGGATTTAACTGAATTATTGTAACAAAATAATTAGTCTACCAAGTTTTGAAATGAGTGTCGTCACAGACTGTATTATATGAGAGACTTGTTTGAAAGGAACTGTTCTAAGAAAAAAAACCTAATTTATAGCTGGTACGGTCTACGTTTGAGTTAAATCACATTGCAATTCACGAGATTTATAGTTTTAAGCAAGTATTTCTCGTCACTGAAGAAAGAAGATTTAACAATTATACAAGAATACGAGTTTCTAATCTCACCAATATAAAATATCAACACCACTACAACTTTTCTCAATTCCATACTCACAACGCCAAATTATCTTCATCGAGACCGACAAAAGAGTTGATGGTCCTTGCACCCGGAGTCACAGAACTAGACACAAAAGTGCCGTTAACACGCATAGTGACATATAAGTGTTGCCACGCCTTGCCATCTGCTTGTTGTAGCGACCATCGGGTGGATACGTAGTAGTCGCCTTTGCTGCTGAATCGAGGTAATGCAATGGGCACCCAACCGTTTGGTTGCTCTCTGTGCTCATTCTATAAAATAATATTATAAAAGTCTGATTTGTAGGTACCTACTGTTTGATGTGTGAATTAAGAAAGATTACAGTTAAAGATTAGGAAATATTAACGATTGGAAAAAATAACTATAAAACTTAACTATAAGAACAAATATTATACTAGGAGTAGGACACTACTAGGATACTACTAGGATACTTTGCATATTACAAATATAAAATATTAAAAAACAGCGCCTTACACCAAAAAAATGTATTTCTATTTTAGTAGGTACTCACCTCACAAACTAATGTCTGAACGTTGCAAATCCTAAGTACAGTCTGATTCTGACGCCTGTTCAACCAATGAGCTGCGATTTCTGTTGCTGTGGGCCAAGTCACACCGCCCAGAATATGGTCATCAGTCACTTCTCCTGGCGCCTCCATTACAATGTAATTTACATTATTCTGAATCACACTCAAGTCAACAACACGAAGCGTCACCGTTGGATTAGTGCGACCGACCTAAAATATAAAGCATATTATTAGTAGGTATTTTGTGATATTTCGAAAAATATATTTTATTATTATGTTTCTTACCTTGGGATATTTAAGATCAACTAATTCTGGATACAAATCTTCTGGATCACTTTTGTCCTCATAGTAGTAGTAAGAATAAGTTTCTACGAGCGTATCGTTGAAGCTCGCAAACGCTAAGTATCTTCCATCTGGAGAGAACCATGTGGCTTGACCTGTGTACATAACATCCTCTGAAAATAAAAACAAATGTTTTAATCTCATAATACAAAGCATTGTTTTATTAAATTAATTCAGATTATTAATTGATATTAGTATTTTATATTACGCGTTTCTTAAATTCAGATCAATTGGTTATAATATAATTATGATCAATTTGTTGAGAATTTTTGTTTTGCAGAGAATAGAAACAATTACATCCATCTTTTATTTATCAAAGCTTTATAGTTACACATTATTCTTTAATGAGTCAGTGAGTAAGAATCTAATCATTCTGTAGAATACGGAGAAAGAGAGAGAATGAAAAAAAGGAGTAGGTAACTATAAATATGTGAATTTTGAACTTTATAATCATGGGTACTAAAGCTCAACTTCTTACCTTCATACACCCAATCAGTATGGCCATTATAAATAACTCCGGGGATACCATCAGTGGTAATCTGGATGGGTTGGTTTGAGTTTTCAGGAAGATAATACAAATTATTATCAAGCACGTACGCAAGTGAGTGACCACCTCCGTAAATACATAATTGGAGACGTTGGTGGTTCGCTATGTTAGTAACATTGCTGTAAAAGATTTTATTTTTTAATATAATATAATATAAATATTAGGAACACGTATGCCATATTTTTTCCATAAGTATATAAATATTAGGAACACGTATGGCGTATGCCATATATTTGGCATACGTGTTCCTAATATTTATATTATATCATATAACTTACGTATGAAGCCAGTCTATTTATATAAATATTTCAAACTGATATCAAAGTATCGGATTGTTTTATGGTATGAATTCACTTACCCTGTGGCAATTTCATAGAGTGCATAGCGCGCTGTCGTTGAATAACGATATACCTAAAATGCATACTAAATTAAGAGCATGTTTATGTTAGAACATGTGTTATTACAGTAGACTAAGCACTTGAGATGTGGACAACAGATGGTGTATGGTCAATGAATATATAACTGACATAACGATTTACGATACAGCATTGCTGAGGGTCTCGTTATTGTCATGGGAAGCATATATGAAATAATAAACACATAGCCTTCACAGCTGCAAAATGAATCCTTGCTGCTTTCCCTAATGCATTTTATGCAACATGTGACTGGTACTTAGCCAATAACTCTACAAATAAATAATTTGATATAGATATGTCGTGGTCATATCGTAGATTTGATCATTTCATGATATGAGTGGCCATTTCACGAAATGGTCGCATATCGTGAAATGGCCAATTTAGTTTGGCCACATCATGATGTGGTTTGGGCAGATCAATGATAAGAAATCGTTTCACGATATGGCCAATTAACGCACGGTTTTTTCATGAAATGACCAAAATTATTTGATCATATCGTAAAATAGTTACATTAATCGTTGGTAGAGGCGCTGCAAGCTCTGTGTTTATGTGATAAGATGGCGGCCGCTGGCGAAAATTAAATTATTCGCAGTTAAAAACTTCATAATTCGTTTAATAACAATATTATGAAGAAAGTCATAGCAAAGAATTTACGACGAAGAGGTACGAGTACTATGGAAAATGTGGATATCTTATATGTATTTAAGAAAAAATGCGACTTAAATAAAATAATTTAAGAAACTACTAAGTACTATATTATTATAATTGTTTGTTTTTTAAAAAGCGATCCGCTTCTGGCACTCGCCGGCCGCTGCCACGGCACGCTCGCTTTGCTCGCTCGGCTCGTGCGTTGTTTATCAAAGTGTAACCTAACCTAATTGTTTTCTATTGCAAAAACGATTCGATTCTGGCATTCGCCGGCCGCTGCCGCGGCACTAACTTAAATGACATTAAACAAGTTTTTAGAATATAGTTAGTTATTCTGAAATTTTTTAATATTTTATGGACTCTATATTTTATACGATCTGGCCAAATGTGGATGACCAAATCGTGAAACGTTGACGATTTAACGATCTGATCAAACTATGTTGGCCATTTCACGATATGCGACCATTTCGTGAAATGGCCACTCATATCATGAAATGATCAAATCTACGATATTATGACCACGACAGATATAGGTACCTCACGAAAAAATTCATTAATTCGAAGTTCGATAAGACCTTGTGTAATAAATGAATTATTTAATCTTATCTATGATATTATTTACTGACATACAGTATACAATAACTAGTTGATAAAGATATCTAATATTATATGGCTTTTAATAATAGTGGGCAATGGGCACTATTTAATAAAGAATGGTAATGAAAAGAAATGGATGGAATAATTGACCAGATTATAGTTAAAATCAGCCTAGGTTGATTATAAAAATGTAAGATGTGATATAAAAATAATAATATCTACTTACGTCTCCGTAAAATAAAAATAATTATGAGTAAACCTATATTTTATAAATTATATAGTTACTTACAGATTCAACCTCGCTGGGAGCTAAAATGTACTGTCTATCCGCTGATAATATTGGGTTGCTTGTGTTCAGAAAACCCTGAAAGTAACATCATTGATGATATATTTAGCACAATATACATTATTAAAAAGAAAAACGACGTGTGGCACTCGGGGACTGCCGCGGTAAAAGCTATTTATTGCATGCTATGCCTTCAAGCCACACCTCCGCCCGTCGGAGTGGGGAGCGTGAGGTTTTTTCGTTTCGGAATTTCTCGATTCGGTCCCCGCGCTCAAGGCCCGCGATAGAAGCTATGCAAGAGCTTAAAAAATGATAAATAATAGACGGGATATAGTTACATGATTATACGAACCATAAGCTCTCCAGATACAAGCACCCTGCTTTGCAAAGTGGGCACATCAAAAACATTGATACCGGCCTCCCCTGGTATCGTGAAGGTAAATTCCGTGTCTGAAATTATAAAATATAGGTAAAATCAATCGGTATCATATAAAAAAAATCGATTAAAGGTCTATGAAAAAATCCTAGACATTAAATTTGAAAACAATATACCTAAGTACTTATAATTAAAAATGCTTACTGTCCCGATCTTACAGCAAGGGAGACGAACATTAATGTATTACCAAGTAGGTATCTTATCAAAACTATTGTAGATATAGGCACTATGATAATCGAAATGGTAGAAATTTGAACTGAAAACAGGCTGGGCATTGGGGTAGAGCAAGAGAAGCATGAGCCATATAAGAGAGCGCCAGAATACATGATACATTATACTGCTATAATGAAGAAATATCATTTATGGAAACTTGATAACATTTCAAGAAAAGTCTACTAATTGTATTTGCTCGGCGCAAACGGAAATGTTATGAATGCGTTGACTAGAGCCCCATGCCTTTACCCTCAATGCGAGGTGGAGCCTATCTATATTCTGAGGCTATCTTATAATTTTTCAAAAAAAAAAATATATCTACTTAAGCATAAATAGTAATAACTAATAACTAATAACGTACAAGTTGATGAAGAGTGATTTGGAATTTTTCCTGAACAATCTGGTAGCAGCCGCAAGACTATTAATTGTCCTTTCTATTGCCAGAATTATTGATTTCATATTTCAAATCTATGCCTATAATAATTTATATAGCAGATATTAGTAGTTAAGAACTTACCAGAAATCCATCTACCCGTGAATCCTCTCTGGGAGAATTGTCCAGTGACAAATTCTTCAAGGGTAAATGGGTTTTGTGCTGCTGCGGATGCCAGCAGCGCCACACAGAAGCACCATATACCTATCTAGGGACCATGTTTATAATAACATTATTGATCTTTTTCTATCGGTTCTATTTATCCTATATGGTTCAATATATCGGGTTACAGCATTTCAAAACATAATTTCATCTCCTGTTTGCAATGGTGTATATGCCTTGAATCTTTAGATTTTTGTGCTCAAATTTAAAAATATTTACCTACCCCACCCCACTTTTTAACATATTTAGAAGAATGTTCAGATAAGATTAGAGCAAGGTTTATATTAACGTTTTACGTCTTATGGTCATAACTCATATGGAACTTTATAAGGTTAGTTGTATCTAGATGATGAATTCTGTGAGTCATTAAAAAAATTGGAATCGTGTATTTATTATGTGAAAACTAAATATATTTGCTTATTTTCTTACCATTTTGAAATCACAACACAGTGGTTGACGGTAATATGCCGTCAACGCAACTGCTCCATAAACCTATCAACAGAATTATCCTCTTATCCCAAGATAATATTGTGTATTATCTCACGATATCGATAGGTGTAATAATATTAAAGCCTTGTCATTAGGCCGAATCGATAAGCTATCTCTTTAATATTATAATATTCTGCATCAATTGTAATGACAGACTGCATCTTTTAAGGAATTATCAAAATATTAACATAAAGGTAACTATAAACAGGTAATTGCAAAACTGCTGTTTGATTCTATTAAATATTATACTAGAATACAAAAAAAAAGTTTTTAAGAAAAGAAAGAAAAATCAACAGACATTTTATCTTTCTAATCTTAGGGAACTGGTGGAATGTAACATGATAAAAAACTAATTAGTATTATTACAAAACTACTGTACTTAACTGTTGTTTTACAAGGTGATTTTTAAACACGGGAAAAAAAGAGTGAGAATAAAAACACAAACTTGTCACATGAAACATTTATTGAACATTAGTTTCAAGAATAATGTTACAAATGAGAAATATTCCCATACAAATTATAATATCTTCTTCCTACATTCAATAATTACTTCAAGTTTGCTCCATCCATATTATTGTATATCCAGTACTCCAACCAAAACTCCAAAATACTCAACATATGTATTACAAATAATTAAATATTCTTGATTAAATCCCATGACGTCATTCGATGTTCGTCGACTAATTGTAGAAAAAAAATCGTCCACCATTTCCTCCGTTGAACAACTTTATACTCTGAATCATAAGATCGTCATCAATAAACCTGATACATAATCTGAATCGATCCTTCGAGCTGCAGAATGAAACAACACATGACAGCTGCAGCGACGCGGCACTGTCGGCCAACGGGCATCTCCCGCAGCTCCCAACGGTCGGCGATACTCCGACCGATCAAATGATAGGATTTCCTCCGAGCGTGCCTTTCTATAACATTTCGTTAAAATAAATTCAAACAATCAGCGCCACTCTCGCATTTTCCTTTTCTAGTTTATTTATTACTAACTTAAATACATCTAAGGAAATCTTCTAAAAATTAAACCTTATTTTGATACGATTGTCTTTGAGACAGTATTGCTATAGGTACCTGGAAAGAAATGTGAATGCAAGAAAGAAAAAACAATGAGAGGGTGGTTATTTGTATGTGTGAATGTTTTATTGGCAATTAGTCTGAAATGATTGTGTGTGTGTGTGTGTGTGTGTGATGAGTACAGTGTAATGACAATGTGAGTGTGTGGGACGGACCATGCTAGTGTCTGCGATGCTGGCGACGCTCCTGCTTTCGTCGCTCAAATTCGGCCATGTGTTGTCTACGTTGCTCCTCTTTCACTGCAATCTGAAATGCAATAATAACACAAGTCAATTGAAGAAAAAAAAAACAAAAATTTAGAATTTATTTAATATATCTCACTTCCCAAACCACATTATTTGAATTAATAGTTACCGTTTCAGCAGAAAGTGGTAGCCAATAAATGCAAGGAGTAGCCTTCGTTTTTCTAAACAAATCATCCAAAAGTTTCGCTGGCGCTTCCTCTTCCTTCTTTTTGAACTTCCGTGCTAAAGTAACAACAATGAGCTCCATTAAGTTACAAAATTAGGTTGAATTTGTTTGGTTTTAGTAAGAGTTATGAGCATTAAAATTTTATGTTTAATATAATGTGTGTTTAAAATTAAAGTTACTTTTATCAATCCATAGTTAAAACTTATCCGACCAATAATAAAATATTACACAAACATATTAAAATGTCACCTGTAAACTGTCAAATACGGACATTTAGAATGCATTTTTGAAATGGTAGTTTAATACGGTATTTGACGAATAAGTTTTAACCAAGGATTTAAAAATCAGCCCTAAATATAAAACGACTTAATCTTAAACCTTCCTTATATTTTGAGTCAAATAATTATTATTTGTCAAATAATAATTATGTGACTCAAAATATAATAACTTTCCAAGATCAATATTTGAATCTTATTCAGATTCTACTTAGCTAAGTATTATAAGTATATACAGGGAGTGTTTTTGCAATATTCATTCGCTTTGCTCTAAGTAAAAGTGGTGTCCTTTATTATTTCACCTTACCTGGTTCTGGACTTCTTTCGGGGGAGCGATGGGGTCTTCTTTTCTCTAGTGGCCGTTCTTCTCTTGGGAACTTGTCCTTTTCCTTGCTCTTATCGTTTTTGCCAAGATCCCATTCGCGTGTTGCCACTTTTCGTTCCCATGGGCGGTCCTAAAAATAAAATTATAGTATTATAATGATCATAAGCATACACTTTATAATAATAACAATTTAATTAATTATCCCTCTACCATGAACTTGGTTGTAAAATCTAGTCCTAAAGTTACTAGGAGAAATGTACATTTTATATAATATGTGTATGTGTATAAAATTATTTATTGTTCTAATAATAGTACAAGTTGTAAATACTTACAGAAACAATTTCTCCTTTTTCTCTTTTCATATCTTGTTCCCGAAGCCAATCTTCTACTGTTCCTGGGATTGTGGACGCTTTAGCATTATCTGTATCTTCATTGGCCTTTGCTTTATCAAATTCCTCTTGAGTAGAAAAATCAACTTGTAATGTTTTAGGATTTGATACTGGCCAAGTTACCCCATGTAGAGCATGTCTTGTTTCCACAGCTTGACTGAATTGTAATAAAAATATTAGATATAAAGTGCTATAAATATCAAACAAATACATTTTAAGAAATTAAAACTTACTCCTCATTCTCATATATAACAAAACATTTTGACTTGATTCTATCAATCCAAAAGCCATTTTCAGATATCCTTCCAGTTCTTTGTAGCAAGTTCTTGAGCTGTGGTAATGTGAATGGTCTGACCAGATTTGTTATGAACAAAATGTTTGATTGCTTATGCCTGGGAGGACTCGGTGGTCGAGCAATAATGCTGTCATTGTCCTTTACAATCGATATTTTCCTTGATGAAACTAATTGTGAATCTGATGACTTTTTCTCTCCAGAATTCTCCTTGTCCTTATCATCAGACTCTTTTTTATTTCGCTCCACATTTTCTGTGTTGTCAATTACAATTTTAGGCAATACTGGTCTCTCAATTCTTTCGGGAACTTCAATTCTTTTATGTTTCCTCTCTTCAATAACTTCTTCAAATTCTGCTGGTTTCACATCTGGTATTATTTCTTTCAGAATGTCAGTTGATATTGTTAAAGACTTTTGGGTTGTAAGTTTACTGGGGCGAGACCCCCATCGCCGCTTTCTGTTTATCACTATAGATGTTGCCTGGCCATTAGAAATTTCTTCAGAGGGCTTAGCAACTTCTGTTTCTTTTTGAATCTCTTCTTTATTTTTGCTTTCTGTTTTGTTTTCTTCAATTTCCTGTATATTACTTGGTTTCTCTACATTGTTAGGCTCTTCATTGCCCTCACCTGATGTATGCTGTTGATTATCCTCAACTTCCGTTGCTTCACTGGACATCTCCTGTGTGTTGACAGATTCTTTTTTTGTTTCCTCATTGCTTACCTCTACAACATCATTTTTAGTATCAGTAGTTTGAACCTCAGTAGTAGACTCAGTTTTCCCTGAAACTTCATTTTCTGGTTCATTAATACTTACCTTATTAGAATCTTCTGTGATCTCTTCGTCCTTTGGCTTCACACTTGTGTCCTTAGAGTCTTCTTCCTGAGGTTCATTAAAGTCAGATGATTCACACCTACTATCCTCAGCATGTAATTCCAGTACTTCAGATTTCTCAAGTGAGGAGCTCCGTTTCCTTATAGGACTTTTCTTCTCTGGAGAAGCAGTTACCTCCTCTTGCTGTTTAGGAGAAGCTACAGTTGTATCTGCATCAGATATTTTATCCTGTTCATCCTTATCCTGATTTAATGATTCACTTTTAACTGTTTCTGATGTTTCAGTTTTTTCATCTTTATCATCATTTGTTGTTGACATTGGTGTCTCATATGATGTAGTTTCCTTTGTTTCTTTTGATTCATTACTTTGACTTATATCAGAATCGGATTTTGTTGAAGGTTGTGCTTGACTCTCATTCTCCATCTCATCACTATGAACAGATGAACTTTTTTCTAGAGAATCTTTTGCTTCTGCTGTAAACCTTCTAGTACGATGTTTCGGTTTCTTTTTTTCTTCACTTTCAACACTAGGCGTATCACTAGAACTAGTAGCGCGCGAATGCTTTCTCTTGCTACGTGGAGACCTGTCAACTCTTTCAGGAGTGGATGGTGGACGAGTGAGACATATTTTAAGTTTTTGTATCTCGCCCCCATCAGAAGTATCAGCAGCTTTTACCTGCCATACTTGCTCTTGAGACTGTTCTGGACTCTCTTCCTTTGCAACGACCGGGGGGACTGCTTCTGTAACAGGTTCAGAAACTTCGTTTATTTGTTTGGAAACGCTTTCTTCGACAGGCTCATTTTCAGATGAAGATGATTGTTTTCTACGTCTACTTCTGGTACGTTTCAATTTTTCTGGTTTTTCCTTTTCTTTTTTTTCAGGCGATGCTTTTGCCTTTTTGGTAGCTCCTTTATCACTCCTACGACGCATTGCCTGCAATTATGAAAAAATGAATTATTAAAAGAATAAATCAATAAACTGTATCCACATATATTATGTTGAAAAGGCACTCACAATTATTTAATAAAATCAACGATTCACCACAAAAAATTATAACCAAACATCCGCGACTTAGTACAAGAAACACAAGCCGAAAACCGCCATTATGCACAGATTATAATTTACAAATTTCCATACAGTCTACCACAGATCTGCTACATCCTAAGAGCAATTAACCTATAGAGTACTTGTATCGAGCGTATACAATTTACATATATTTGTTTCTCTCTATCTAAAGAAAACGTCGTATGAAAGAATGAGACAGCTATAGACAACAAGCTACGTTTCAACATAGTCATGGCACCATTTTTACTATAGGTACGTATTTAGATAGATAGAAGGTGATAGTGATAGGATGTGCTTCAATCGATAAAATCGTGAATGTATTTTGCATTTACGGTTTCGTGAAATAATAAATAATAAAAAAACAAAACTTATAATTAATTTCAGTTGAATACATTATTTGTTTAATCCTACGTATATAATAAATGCGAAATTATGTGAGAAGGGATGTTACTCTTTCACTGCGGAACCGATTACAATGAAATTTTGTACATACACACATAGGTTAGGTTTTATCCCGGAAATCCCACGTGAACGGGAACTGTGCAGGATTTTCTTTAAAAACGCGGGCGGAAAGTTAGTACATTATAAAAGAAATTTTAAAACTTGAAATGTAATTTAAAATAAAGAAGGAAATGATGATAAAGTTAAAGGAGTGAGGAGAAAGGCACAGTCAGCATGAAGGAATCATGCAGCATTTTAACAAGTTAATAAAAGGACAGTCTTAATGAAAACATTTTCCTAACATCCTACTAATAAATCGAAAGTTTGTGAGGATGGATGTTTGTTACTCTTTCACGCGAATACTACTAAACCGATTACAATGAAATTTGGAAAAATTACTTTTGATCCCGTAAATCCAACAGGAATGGGAACTATGCGGGTTTTTCTTTGAAAACGCATGTATATTAAGTATGTATTTCAATAGTAGTTTCTCATCTATGAGAACTGTCATTTAATCGACCGTTTAATTTTCACATAGTTACACATTTAAAGTAGGTAACTTATGTGTAAAAAATTTCAAAATAAAAATTCACTCTCTTTAATCAAATGTATTTATTATCTACAGGAACAAAAAAAAAACGTAAGCGTAAGATTGCACAATTCTTCTAGAGTATCCATCTTGATAACACGTAGGCTCGAAATGCAGTGAACACAATATTGCAAATTGTGGCGGCGTCCAATCAACTCATGTCTCACGTTTTATACCCATTTTTTATTTAGCTCTGGAAATCTAAAACAAAATGAATTTATTAATAATCTGAAAGAGAAATTAATAAACAACAAACGAAAACTAAAACACATAGTGCAAATAAAACAACCACGTGGTATGTTTTATTTTCCTGCGGTAAAAAATTTACATCTATTATTTGCAACAACAACTACATATAAATCTGATTTATGAAACAAAATAAATAAATCAACGTTAATATGAAATAGATTTTTTGTCATAAATCGATAATATACGCTAGATGTGTTACAACACTACGGTGGTAAACAAAATGCCAAACGTGATATTATTGTGACGTTTTTTAAAAATTATTTCATTATTTTATATTCCACAACCCCATAAAGTGGGTAAATGTTACAGTTACAACATAAAATTACAAAAAAGCGCTTGATAAAACCTTCAAATAGGTTTAAAACATAAATATTTATCAATTTGCTGAAAATCACTTACCGATGGAAAGATATTTTTACATTGTTTTTATCCAAAACTCCCATTCGACTAGTGATAGCCGGTTGCTAAACATACAATAGTTATTTTAGCACACTGACAAATAAAAAGAAACACTGTACACTTTATATTTTCTAAATATTTCGTTAAAAACACTTGACGCACTGAGCCCACCAGCTGGTTGGAAAACAAACTGACTGCCGGCGCGCTACGTTTGAAGACAGTGCAGATACTCTATCGCTATCTCAATCTGGCTTATGCTGTTATTGACTAAGAGTAAGTAGATTAGAAAATATGTATTTTGTTCTGTCTTAATATAAGAACTCTATAGGTTAATTGCTCTTAGGCTACATCAGATCTGTGCAGTCTACAGATCAACAGATAAAGGTTACAGACTATCAAAATTATTCTATAACGCATTTCAATCACAGAACAGATTTCAATAAAGAAACGAATCTTAAATGGCGGCGCTTATCATTCCCTCTCGCTTACACACGGCCGTACGGCATGCAAAAAAAATAGGGAAAAGTAAAATCACTATAGTATTGAATTTCCCTAAAATAGTTTTTATCATAAATTTACAATTATTACAATTATGTATTTGCGATAGTAAATAATGTTTTATTGGAATTTGACAAAATATTATGTTCTTTGGGAAAAGTTGTTCAGTTTTATGAGCTCATTACAAGTATTATGGGGATTTTGTTGCATTCTGTATACGTAAATATGATATTATTTCATTTAAATACATAAATATCATAACAAAAAAGTTTGTAAACAAACAATTTGAAATAATTTATAAAATAATTATCCATTTACGTTATTTTTATTTTATTTTTTCTGACCCTACCATACGTCAGTGTCAGCTTTAGCCGCCATTGAAGATTCGTTTCTTTTGAAACGCGTTATATTCTATTGCTCGGTGACTGCTGTCTGCTCGATAACTCAGACTTGTGCATTAATAGTTGCTCTCTATTCACTTATTTAGAATAATCGTGTAGAATGCCATGCCATCATTATAATTTTCTATAGGTTTATAAAGTTCGTGGCTGGACACTCACATTCACACAAAAATAAAAAAATGTGTGCGTGTACTAGTGTACACACGTAAGAAGTAAAACTTCTTTATGACCTTATTTATTTTTATTTATTTATTATACTTTATTCCATTAAAAAAATACATAAACACATATAACAAAGACAAGACTACAGAAACAGCAAAGGGCAAAAATTATTTACTTTACAGAAATACGTCGAATCACGCGTGGTAGGGTGGGGATAAGAAAAAGATGGCGCGTAACGGAAAAATGTCACGCGTAACGAAAAAATGTTACACTTAATTTTTTTCCAACCCCGATACAGAAGTTTCACTTCAGAAACCCACAAGTAAGACAACATTTGCAAATGGTTTTTTTTTTTCTTAATTTATGTATGCATGCAAGTAATTGGTCCAGTATATACATGGTTTAAACAATAAAATGGCATTATTTTATATGATTTAATATAAAAATTATTTTATCACAAATACACAGAAAATTTTGTTTTGTGAAATTTATTTTATTCTACGCTACCGTCGCTACCTGCTCTTTAGTCTTTGCATCTATGCTGATGCTGTCAAATGTAAAAATGCACTTGATTCTGACAGGCGTTTAATTTGTAGTTTTATTTTAAATTTAATAATTTTCTAATATCCTAAAATGTTAAGGTAAGATTTTAGTTTTACCAATCCAAATTTAAGTTGTATATAAAAATTGGCAGATTTTCTACCTGCCTAGTATGTGTAATGATATATCATTCCTTTTGTTTCAGATAGTATGGGTCTTTTATGTCACACTTGCGGTTTGACACTATATTTTGTGTCTCGATGTATGATAATACTTACAGAATGATAAAATATCTACGAGAATAAACATATTTGCAGATAATTAATCTTTACGACCATGGGTAACCAAAATAGTTGTTGTTGCTATCGTAGTCCATCACCTATAAGGAAGGATATTGTAAAACTAGAAGATTATCTTCCCGAAGGAGAAGTTAGCTCTAATAATATACAGCACATCAGCGAGCGAGAACCTGACGATGGTGACATTGATCCTTCTCAAGATCCTATTGCTGGGACCATTTTCATGGAAAGGTCGAAGGCTTCGATCGAAAATGGTATCACAAGAAAACGAAGTCAACACCAAATAGCCGAAAATAAAATGAAAAAAAGCAGTTCCTGTTCTACTATATATTTAGATGATAGTACTGTATCTCAACCTAACTTAAAAAATACTGTAAAGTGTGTGGCACTCGCTATCTACTACCACATAAAGAATCGAACTTCTGAACGTAGATTAGACATATTTGATGAAAAATTACATCCTTTAAGTAAAGATGGGGTGAGTGATGATTATGATAAGTATAATCCTGAACATAAGCAAATATACAAGTTTGTTCGAACACTGTTTAATGCTGCCCAATTAACAGCTGAGTGTGCTATTATTACTCTAGTGTATTTGGAAAGACTTCTCATTTGTGCAGAGTTAGATATTGCCCCATCCAATTGGAAAAGGATAGTATTGGGAGCAATATTACTTGCAAGTAAAGTATGGGATGATCAAGCAGTGTGGAATGTAGATTACTGCCAAATTTTAAAAGATATCACAGTGGAAGATATGAATGAATTAGAGAGGCAATTTTTAGAAATGTTACAGTTTAACATAAATGTACCGTCAAGTGTATATGCAAAGTATTATTTTGATCTGCGCACACTAGCAGAAGCTAATGACTTAGCTTTTCCTAGTGAGCCATTGAGTAAGGA
This sequence comes from Colias croceus, assembly GCF_905220415.1. Lineage (NCBI taxonomy): Eukaryota > Metazoa > Arthropoda > Insecta > Lepidoptera > Pieridae > Colias > Colias croceus. The sequence continues at coordinate 4,521,319 of NC_059539.1, read as the reverse complement.
AAGAGCACAAAAGTTAGAAGCAATGTCTAGAGTTATGGAAGATAAGATTGCAGCCGAGGTTGTTAAAAACGGTATAAAGAAGTGGTCTAGTTTAGACAATGTTAATTCTGGTGCTGGAGTCAGACGCAGTGTTGCCATACTGTCATAATTTTGTAAACATTTTCCTGATTCGTAATTGCTAGGTTAAAATTTGGATCCAAAAATAATATATGTAATGTCTTTAAAACTTTTGCACCAGTTTAACAAAACAAAATTATGTAGACTTGCTTCTTAAAGGACCTTGAGATTTGTTATGCCCGTACATAGCGATCTACAGGGAGTATTGTTGGTTTATTTAAAATATTGTGAATTATTAATTCAATTATAGAAACATTTGTAATTATTTGAGATTAATGATCTGATCTCCTTACAATTTCAATCAGTTTTATATTAATGATGATAATCTTTAAATGAAAGACTTGTAAATTGTGGTCCAATATTTTTGTATTATACCCATACTAATTGTCACTGACTTTTTTCTTTTTACATTAAGCTTCCAGTTTATTATAAGTTCTTATAAATAAGAAGCACTAATATTGATAGATTGCTTCCAAAGCTGAGTTGCTTAGTATATATAGATTATTAATAGTATTGGAAAAATTGTCTTTTGACTGAAATAAGGCATTTGTGATTGTGGTGTAAATGTATTAGTCATTTCTTTTAAAATTATTTAAACATGCATTTAGATTGGACGTAGGATGTTTATTGATTATGCCAAATTATTTTGTAATCAAAGTGAAATATGTAAACTTAGTCAATCAATAACTAAGATAGGCAAATAACTATATCACTTTTTATGGCAATACATATTTCTTTTTCTTTTAACTGTACAATATAGGAATTGATTAATTTTAATTATACTGTTTTATTTTATGATTAAGTTATGTAATTCAGAATTCATACATATTGTATCTTAATTGTAATTAAGGAGAATAAACATTTTATATGAGACTTTCAATGGGATCTTTATTTAACTACTTAGATAGTTGATTTCATAGTAAACATTATGTTCCTTATTGTGTTAGGTTTCTGTACATATCTACAATACAAACAGTACACTAGTTTATTCTATAATATATAGTTAAGCCAATGGTTTCAGGTCCTTCAAATATGAGCTGTAATTTTCTAATATGTCAACAACATCGCTGCTTTTGTTGATCTGTTTATCAAACTCTCCCCCAACTGACCATAGTGTCTCCAGATCATACACCTGTCTTACTTTGTCTGAGAAAATGTGTAGTGCTATATTACCTGAAATTATGAAACATTATTAGCACTGCTTATCTAAGTCAAGTTCCAATACGTGAGTCATAATATGAAGAACTGTTTGATTGTTTGGGATTTGTGGAACCTACATAATAAAATTGAGGAAAATGCATGAAATAACATTCAGAAAAAATGTGTCTACTCAAAAATAGTAAATAGATTGAATGGAATGAAAATTTGCACTGTCTGAATGGGCAGTAAAATTAATTTGTTAACACATTAAACATGTAATATTATAATAATTAATAATTATACAAAAATAATATAGAAATATGTTGCAATACTATTTAAGATTACAATTTTTGTGAACATTATTTCGGCCCAACTGTAGTAGGTTAGTAACATAATTTGTTTAATAAAAATTTCTAAAAATAAACTTACCTAAGTCTAAAGCAATCCATTCATAAGAATTTTTACCTTCTAGTCTAGGTATGTGATCAGATTTATTACATTTTCTCTTATAAACCTTCCTTACGAATTCAGCTAATGCCTGAATATGTCTCTTACTTCTGGCACTAACAACACAGATATATTCTACATAGTTTATTTCTTTTGGCACAGTAGCAACAAATATATCTTTTGAGTTTTCTCTTTGCAGTAGTTCCACTAAGTCCTCAATGTCAAATACACCATTTTTGCCTCCTAAAATAGGTAGGTATGTAAAAAGTATGAACTTGCAGAAAGTAATGTACACTTTATATAAATAGATTAATCTAAACTTTGTATCATAAAATATGTACTCACGTTCTAAATTTATGCCATCAAACTCGTCACTAAGGATTGGATAATTATTTTCCATAGTATAGTTTTCATCTGCTGTATGTTCAATAACAGGCGAGTTAGATTCTGATAGAATTTGATATTTACTAGCTATACCCGGTGAAGGCTTATTTGGAGGGTTTCTAGGATTATTTAAACAAACCCCACAGTAAAATGGTCTTTTTGATTCAACAACACTTTGATATTTAAATAAAGTTTTTACGTTTCTCCTTAATATTTTCAACATCCTTATAGTAATATTAATGTAAATATGAATACAAGATTTAAGAAAGCTCACTGGTAAGGTTAGAATAAATATCCGTTGTTTTCTATATTACTTGAATACTTGGTTGTTTTTGTAAACAAAGCAAATTTTTAGGTTATAACATAAAACATATAAATATGACACACGATCTGACGTCTGTCGTCCTCGTCAGTCCTCGTCTGTTCCGTCAAATGTCATTTTGAGTGTAGATCTGTGGTGTAGATAATATCATGGTAAGGGTGCATTTACACATTCGTGTTCGCTATTGGCCTCGTGACTTGACCATATTTAAAACTAGTGGTCCGCCCCGGCTTCGCCCGTTCATATTTCGCAATAAAAGATAGCCTATGTCCTTTCTCGGGTATCATACCAAAATTCATGCAAATTGGTTCAGTAGTTTAGGCGTGATTGAGTAACAGACAGACAGACAGAGTTACTTTCGCATTTAAATTATGAACATTTGTATACGAATGTCTACGCGTTCACTGTTTACACATTCGTCTTCCCTTTGATTATATAAAAAAAACGCAATTTAACACGACTAAGCTACTATTAAAGCGGATAGCGAGTCACTATTCAGGCGTTTGTGAAAATGCATCACCACTCAAATAATTAATTACCTAGATACCTATAATTGGAGCAAAATTACCAACTTTAAACCTGGAATCCAGAATGGTTAAAAAATCGTTATCATCGGTTTCAAGCAGACGCCGTTGGTCCAAAGCAGTTTGGTGTAGGTATATAATAATATCCTTCATTACTTATATCTAAATAAATTTGATGCTAATAATAGTATATCCAGTAACTATCCTTAAACTTAGTTTTTCGTACCTACTTATTTTTAGATCATCGTTAAGGTAAGGCACTGGTTGAAGCAACGAAGTTAAGGTTTATTAATTACCGGATACCAAGCGGATACGCTATATTAAATAATTATAATTCATATACTTAAACAGAATTTTTACTTCCAATAAACGTATAAAATGAGTTTTACTAAGTAGGTACATAATAATATTATCAAGGAATTTTCTCAAAATGTATTCAAAAACTATTAAAAATAATTTAGTTGCGAGTTTTAAGAGTTATAGATGATTAATTTACATAGAACTACGTATGTAAGTAAAACAAAACATTACGATTTTTAACATCGATTATTTATAGAAATTCCAAGCGCAATGAAGGCATAAAATAGGTAAAAAAAAATGAGTTCTTAGGTAGGTACTTTAAATTTTTCTTATAAGGTAGCAGTAAGGTTTATAAAAATCGTGTGTATTAGATACCTAATTAAATAAATAAATAAATAAATAAATAAATAAATATTATAGGACATTATTACACAATTAGTTTATATGTGTTTTTTTTTCAGATTATAAGCTTATTTACCGGCACCTAACTACATGATACATAATATTTGACTATAACATTAAGCTAAGTGGGTCAGGAGCAAAGTTAAACTCAATGTTTTGTACCTATAAAAATCTAGGTACCTACATTAAAACTATGCCATTAGAGTTATCGCTTTGTCAACAAGCTATCTTATCTTTCATTATCAATAGGCGTGGGAGCAACATTGCATTCGCCTTTATTCATTTGTTTCATAGTAAAATAACTATTTGTTATTTTTATTTAAAATATTGTCTAGGAAAAAACCACAATGTGACTGTCGATAAAAAAAAGTATAAGATTGGCTGAAATGTAATCATAAGAAAGTTATTGTAGTGTATTTTGGTGAAGATGGGAGTTTGTGAATTGGATAAAGAAGTGTCTGGTGAAATTTTGGGATGGAAGCTTCCAGCTTGGCAAGCGTTGTTATTACATCGTGTTTTCCCCTCTTGCGGGGGATTAGTAAATTATCTCTTCATCATTTGTTTTGATTTCGCATTGGTGTATGAACATTATCAGAATAAAAGTAATGTGTGAGTATTCCACCTTATTTACAATTTAATATTGTTGACACGAATTTTTTGTGTTTTTACGGTGGAAAATAAATGACGCTACGTCGCTATTATTACTTAGCCTCAAATCTCAATAGCAGTAGCTTCTTATGTTTTTATTTATGTACTAGGTACCTGATGACCTCGGCTTCCCGAGTACCAGTACCAGGTACCGGGATAGATCGATCTTCGTAACAAATTTCATACGTAAATTTGATCAGGTTATTTTGTATGAAAATGTAAAAGCATCCATCCAACCAACTTAACAGACTTTCTTGTTTATATTATTTGTACGATATTTATATCTTTAATTTTAACGTCAGTTAGAATTTAATATATTAAAATGCCATTCTGAGCGAATTAAATAGTAACTCAGCCCCCGGAATCACAGACACAATAGAAAATAATATATTTTGTCGTGGTCAGATCGGGCCGCTCGGGGCTCAATGGGATAGTGTCTAATTAGAGTTCGAACTCTAGTATATCCAATATGTTTTAGGTAATATCAGATAGGTACAGATCGATTCAAACTTTAATGGCGGTTCGGAAGTTACCTAGGCGCAGCACAGCAATGCGCGCACAGGTCATTTAGCGTCCCGCTAATTTATTAAATTGTTGTCTACGCATCGTATCGTACCTACGATGTTCATAGCCGTCATTAAGTTTGAATCGTACTATATGTGATATTGATGATCATTGTATGTTTTTTTTTTCTTCCTCAGGTTAGCCGTATTCTGCTTGATAATAATATTCTTACCAGCTGTAATATCTCTTGTTTTTACCCTGGCGTCTCCACCACCTACATTGCTACCAGAAGATCATACATTTCATGTGAAAATAACATCATCTGACGTCAGATGGATTTTTATGCAACTTGGGAATGCTATTTTCTTTCCCATTGCTACCATTGGCAGGTAAGATATTTTTTAATGATTATATTTCTTAATCAAAAAAAAAAAATAAAATAAAAATATTTTCCAGAAAAAAAGGATGCCAGCGAATCATCGGTCGGTGACTTTTTGTATTTTTCGGATATTGACTCTTATAGTCATTCGCAAGCCTACCTAATTATTCTCGAATATTACCTACTTACCTATATGTATATATACAATAAGAGACTAACCTTTTAGATTACGTGTTGTGAACGAATCTTGCTCATTCTACATTTTTTAAATAAACGGTATTTTCTCTTGAACATAAAGCTTTTGATTCATCCGAAGTTGTTCACATCGCATCGTAAGCGTGATAGTGAATAAAATATGTGCGTTTAATCATGCGTACATGATATTTACAGTCACGAACGAAACTACGTACGACCGTAACTTTTATTGTTATTGTGGTATGTTATATTATTTTGTATTACAGGTACAGTTACCTTATATTCTGGTGGACTGAAGCTGTGTTTGCAGCTCATTCACATGATGAACAAAGAACGCAGGTTGCTCTTACCGAAGCGCGCGCCCCTTCTTCGGTAGAGCTATATTTATTTCTACAGGCGTTCGTACATTCTGCACCACTCGCAGTCATAAACTTATTAGATATGATGTCCAATTATAATAATCCTACTTACGATAAGAGTAAGTATACATGTCTTTTCGTTAGTCGTTTTTCTGTTAAAATATAATACCTACCTTAAACATATTTTTATTTTAAAGTGCTCCTTCAAGCGGTCAGTTTGGTTGCATCTTCGTTGCGAATGGCGAGTACTGCTACTCTATATAGAAGATTCGAAAGAGAAAAGATATGCGGCCGTAGATATCCGTGGAACATTAAATTCGACGATCAGATAGAAAGTATACATAAAAAAGAAATAAATAGTAGCATCGACGACGAGCCCGTATACGAACCTATTATTCAAAGAAGAGAACAACTATCATCAAACACGCAATCGGATACCATAAACGAAAAAGTTAATAGTGATTTTATACAATTTTCTCCGCGTCATTCGTTGAGGATCTCATCGTTTTACGACGACGATTGCGATTGTGACAGTGATACAAGTTCAGATTACGTGCCACCGACAAATAAACAGGAAGCGACGGATAGCGATGACGAGTACGTCAGACCAATATCGATCATAGATAAAGTGGCACCTCGCAGACGAGACACATATAACATAGAACAGGTGAACGTGACCCCTCCGCCGCTGACGTATGCTCCGAGGCCAGGTTCTTTGGCGGTTTGGGCCGAGAAATTGGTTGAGAACGCGGAGTCGATCCCGGCGTGGCTGTCGGCGCCGCCGCGTAGGAAGCACGTGGAAGTGATCCAGGACGAGCCCGAGCTGCCGCGTCGTGTGCCGCGCTCGCGAGTCCGCGGTCTCGAGCCGCAAGACGTCTCGGCTGCTTTCATACATTTCCTGGGCTGGTACGGATTCTTTGTCGCGCGATTGCTCTCTCTAGCCGCATTTATTAACTTTTCACCTTTTTTCTCAATAATAGTTTTATTTATACATTACCAAATAATGTTACTTTTATTAATAGTGCCGCAAGCTCCCACCGTTAGGCGGGCGTTTTATATATTCCTGGCGTTCATTTATTTGTTTTGTTTGATGGAGTTCAAAATTCGTTTCCGTCACGTTCGCGTGTGGCACATTTTTTGGTTTCTCGTTTGCAGCGCCGAGATTGTGATATTTATTTCTTTGTGGTCCACTATTGATAATCCATTACACAATTGGTGGAACTACTTTATTGTTACCGTCACTATTACCAGCATGTTACTTAGTTATATGTTGTTTCTAATATATTTTTTAATACTTCAGCCTAGGGAGACCGTTGTACATGTAGATAGTATCAAAAGTAAATCTTTCAAAGTTAACAGACACACCATATAGTTAGATTCAAATGGATAAAATTTGTTTAAAATTTGTTTTTGTTTAATGTTTTTAATATGAAAAAAATATTGATGTTTTGCTTTGTAGGTACTAAGAATAACTTTTTGCGTACAATTGAACATTCTAAGAATTTTGATTGAACACATCTGTTGGTTATAACGTGTTTACTTATTCTTATGGTTTTAGATTGTATCTACTTCTCAGTTCTCTTCTTCTGTTTTTATATGATTTTTATGTAATATATTATTTCGGTACCAATTATTATACCACCTACTTACTTATAATATTGATTATTTTATTCGAAATGATTATGATATTCACAAATTTTCAGTTTCATATTATTTATAATTTTTAAACTGTAAAAGTACAATATTCAGATGGTAAGAATATTTTTTTTTTACATTGCTAGTATTTATGCATAATAAAAACTGTAAATTATTTTGGCTGTGAAGTTAACCAGTAAACGAAATGATGAAACAATATTATATTATACCTGCAGTTTGACATTTATGTTTTCCCAGTGCAAAGCGGCCATAAAACGTTACATAACAATTACTTTTCTCGTCGCTTGGCACTTCAGCAGAACACGTATGAAATGCTGTAACCTATTATTACGGACACTCCATGAAAGAAAGGTGCAATACATCTATAGAAGTAAACAACACTGCTGTTACACTTCAAAGAAACTGCCTCTTTTCACAACTGTGATTGAAGTTTGCCTTTTGGTCGTTAATACTGCTTTTGATTTTTAAATTCCGATCTGTGCGTTTGTGTAAGTATCTCTCTATAATATTTATGTGTAACCGAAAGGTCTAGTTAAAAATATTTACGTAGGAAACTTTAGCCTACTCAAAATCAGTCGCGTGGGTTCTTAGTACGACATCAAAATGTCGTTATAATTACTAGCTGCCACTGAATGAATTAATGGTTAAATTGTTCTCCATTTTCATTCTAAACTTATAATCCTAGTTACCTATATATTTTGTTCAAATAGTTAGTAAATTGTAAAGTAAATAATGTGCCTATTGCCTACTTACCAGCAGGCGGTACCTACTACGTCTTGAGGTTAAGAAGAAGTTTAATTCAGAATTAAATACTTAGTTTTATATTCATAAAAGTATCGGATTATTCATAATAATTATACCCACTTCAGTTTAATACATTTACGAGTGAATTCTTTTGTTTAAACGTGTTTGATTTAATTTGTAGAGTGACACAAATCACGATATCAACAGCTGATAAACTAATCGATTTTCTATATTAAAAGATAAATCACCCAACAGCAATACCTTCTCTAAATTCCTATTTACTCCCTAAATATCTAATTTCCTTCTCTAAATCATTCTCATTAAAAAGATCAACGCTTTATTCCCTGTCAGAACTAAACATCTTTTTGATTGTTATCGACCATGGATCGAATCGAAGTACCTACTCCCTATAGCGTAGTTACGCATGCAGGAAACTTCTAGAGCAATTTGCAAAACGTCTACATTTTTTTTTATGCAGACGTAATCATTAAATTTGCATTAATCCAACAATTATTATCCTCAAATCTCGAATGTTAAAAATCGAATTAGTTAAAACCACTAGCTGGAGGTTTTATAAAAGAAAATTAGGTAAGTATTTCTCAAATATTTAATTACCTATGTAGAAAAAAATACCAAAAAATATTCAGCCCATATTCAGTCTGTATAAATAAAGTTTCATGTTGCATGTATTACAGCCTCTCATTACCAACATATTCATGTTTGTTTTTATTAAATACGCAGATTTAGTTACGAGCGCCTAATTGATGAGCCGTTGGTATTTTTATTGGTAACTTTGTTCGGCCTTGTGTACATTTCAATTACGAAATTCTTATAAAAATATTATAAATATTTCTTCTCTTTTGTTTGTAAACATTAACGTAAACGCCGTTCGCAAAATTCTTCATGTTTACAAGTGTAAATGTAATGTGATATAGGTAACTTCATGGTATGCGGTGGTCGGCGGTCGGCATGGTGCTCGTCAGGTCAGCACCCTTGCTATATGAAGCTCTTTGTAGCTACACAATCGCCATTCATTAAGAGTTATTGAATATTACGTATCCCATTTTTTCGCAAGTATAAAAAATATTAGTTTTTCACAAATATTTTAAACTCTACATTCTCGAAGTATCACTGTCACATTCGTTACATCGCTGAGTTTGCATGTGACAGTTATTAATTGATTTCTTCACTTATTACCTAAACTCTACGGTTTACACAAAATGTTCGTTTGTTAGAAAATATCTATATAAATAATAAATATTTAATGTAAGTAGAAACAATCATCGTTTGTTTGCTTCACAATACAAGAAACCAGTCATCAAATTACAGCTTAAATCTTCAGAATATCATTTATGATTCAAAGAAAGGTATGTAATAATGCGAAACTGGTGAATCACGTTTACATTTCAATGCGTATATAGGTAGTTATATGAATAAATCCTGTAGCGTCGGTAATCACTTTGATGATTATTTTTTGCTAATTTACCGTGGCCTGTCGATAGCGAGCCGGAGATGAGAGCGCAATTTGTAATTATGGTCAGACAGCTTTGACCGGGAAATGCATCTACACCAGCTTTCTTGTTTAGTTTCTACCTCTGCAGCATAGTCATTAGATTTAATAGAAGATTGACTTCGTTATTTTCACAATAGAGTAGATAAAGACTTGTAAGTAAATAAATCTTCCACATAATATTATTGGTAAGTACTCTTTTCATATTCTAAATAGATGAAGTAGATAAATATACATATAATATTATGTACATCATAATGTTGAAATACTAGAATTCTTTACAAACGTCAGGTTCATTAACCCCCACGCTAAAATCATCAGTAAGTACCAATGTGTTACAAGCTCCGCCTACATATTTTACAAATAATATTTATGTATATTAGAAACCAATGCAGAAAGTTAATAAATTGTCAGTTGTACTTGACGGAGGCTGGGCCAAGGCCCTCGCATCGGCTTGTAATCCGACACCTCTTGTACTCAATCTTCTCTACTAATTTGCGGTTCCCTGCTGTTACAGGGTTGTATTTTACAAAGTTAATTATGTGATTAATTCATTACTGCCATTACTCCTAAAATTTATTATTATTTATAATGACCATTAGACATTGTAATAAATGATCGTAAATAGTTTGAATTCGGTAAATGTTTGTATTCACTATTGAGTATATTGACATAAATTGAATAGTTTTTTGTTTGTGTGTTTGTGCTTGCCTTTGTAATTATAGTTCATAGTAACTTTCTTACAAATTGATTACTCTAAGCTTTTGATTGCCAAAATAATTTAATGATTTCCATTTAAAACTTTAATAAATTATATCAGAAGAAACATAATGAACTACATTTCAAAATCTAACTGAATGGAAATCGATTTTCTCAAACTCACATCGACACCGACTTTATTAAGTTATTAGTGGCAAATTCCATAGTAAAATTTACATACATTGTGTATGTAAATTTTACTATGGAATTTGGTACTTATTATGTATTGTGGGAACCCTAGCGAGTCCAGGCCTGTGTGTAAAGAGGCGGAACCCTACAACGGGTTGCGTTGTGCCGCACGATAAATCGAACATCGCCGAGGACAATTTCGCTGTCCGCAGAGATCGACTTTCATGATATTGCCCAGATATGTAAGTTATTTCTAAGAAATCGCAGGGTGTGAAATGTTTAACCTTCTTGAATTTATTGTATGAAGTTGTATTTATTATGTAGGTAATTGAATATTTTTTTAACAAAGCCTTGGACCTGTTGAACCTAAGTGAGTGAAGTCCCGTGTCCCCAAGTAGGGTAAGGGGCAGATGCATTATACATCTGTTTCACTGATCGATTTTATTTAAGGACAAGTAGGTGATCAGCCTTCTGTGTCCTACCAGACCGAGACATTTTTTTTAGTTGTCTCCACCGGGAATCGAACCCAGGACTCCTCGGTTCTACGCTCACGCGTCAACCACTGTACCAAGGAGGCGGTCAAGTTGAACCTAAGGTAACACGTAAATTTTATTTTAATTGTATAACTAGTAACAAAGTTATAGAGTACCTACTTCTAAAGGTACTTACTAACATGGGCTGAAACAATTTTGAATCAAACATATATTTTTGGTAAATGCTGCTACATTTACGATATTCAATTTATATGCCTAATATTTAATTAGTATACCTACTTACACTCATAAAACTATTTCCATGAATATCATCCGCACAATACCTTCTCATTGTTCTCAACAATTAAATTCCACTCTTAAACTTCAAATCCTAATAAGCTTTGAGCAACCAGGTATCTACTATACCTAATATCTAAAGCATGCATAATTCCGCAAGACTAATAGGAAATACTACAAATAATAATCGGTCTCAATAACAACAAGCGATTTGTTTTGCATCTAGCACGCTTTGTGCGGTTACTGTAAATCCTAAGCCCAGTTGAAACAGTAGGTACACTCATATTCATTAACAATAATGCTTGCAATCTACACAGCTTCTATCTAGTAGCGGTCGCAATAGAAATATTATCTATTCGACTTATTGAAATTCTGCTTCACTCCGATAGTTTCGATCGTACAATTTCTCACGATAAGTAATTTCTGTTCTGTATAAATTATCAATTATTTGCTATTTAGAAAATGGCAATGTTGCGCAGGCCTTTTTTATACCTACATTCTATGCTTGTATATTAATAATATATAAAGACAGAAATATGTTCGTGTATAATTTATGTTTGCATATTTATTTTATCATGAGTAAATGATACGTAATATATTATTTTTTTCTTTGAAATAGACATAACATATTTTTGAGGTTTACATTGTAAGTGGCATGTACAGGTAGGTACCTACCTGTACACAATATGATTTACGTCTAGATACCTATAATAATGGAAATCAGATATGTAGAGTCGGAAAATTAGGAGCTGCAAATATCTCAAGTTTAAATAATAAAACGTTCTCATCTTCACGCATAAAGGGTTTTTATTGTTTTAAGAAGTACCTATATTTTACATAATATCAACAATAGAACTACTAGTTTTTAAGACTCTTAACAACTAGATGGATACACTTATTTCCCATAGAGCACTAAATGCTCAGTAGTAGAGTTCACACCATTTCACAAAAGAACAAGGCGCAAAGTTCGAAGTTTTAATCATTAAATATCTACAGCTAATGTACAGACAATGTGGGGTGATAGTGTATCACGAGTAACGTGTTCCCAATGTATTCTGAGTGCATCCATTTCTCCGCAACACAACTTCAAGTACGATAAGGTAATTACTCTCCAGATTGACTCATGTAAACAAACACGTATAAAAACAAATATAAACATCAGCAATTTAAGTTCTATGAACTGTGAATATGGCGATACTCAATTATTTATGTCAAGATTTATGTAATGAATTTTGTAATGTCATACGTTTTCCGGCAACGACTTTATGATGCATAGGTATTCTATTAGATTGATTGCATTGTGAATGCTCTATATTCTAAGGTAGTTAATTAATGCAGCGATTAACATTGATCATTTTACCGAGCTAGGATTACAAAAATTTTGTTAGGAATAAAATAAAATAATGACATTGCTATGGCAATGTTAGTTTTTCACTTGTTTTTCATTACTATTTTATATATTATTAGAGATTATATACCTATCAAAGTTAGGCATGAAGTAACGAAGTTTATTCCAACTTACTTTACCTACCTATTTCATATTAAGATTTCTCTCATTTTCCCATAAGAGCGCTTAATTAATCATAGATGAGCTTTTGTTAGCGTTGATCAAAATAGGGATGTTTACATTATGATTTAGCTACATTACGGTTTGCGCTTGTTATTTGAGGCTGCTCAAACATTGAACTTTGTATCATTATATATACTAAATATAGAAAAACAATGGATTACCAAGATAAAGTAATTTAAGAAAGCTTTGCTGCAGGTAACGATACTGTGCCATTGTCAAAAGCATTCGAAAGTGTGGGAGAATAGACATTGATAAGCAATAAATTAGAAAAGTTACTGTGGACGTCGATTGAGTCTTCGAGAGTCTTCGTGTGTGGTCAGTCAGGCGGCTGATTTATAATCATTATAACATTGTTATGTCTTTAAAGAATAGATCAGTTAATCTCTCTACGTAATCGCTTGCGTCATAGTGCCAAAATTGTTGGTACAATAACATGTTACTAAATTTAAAAATAACATCCAAGAGAAATAACTGCGAAACACGCAATAAATCATATCTTTTTAAATTTCAAGTTTCCGAATTCTTTTATAAATTTAGTCAGTTACCAAGCCATTTATGTTAATAAGTAACTGTGAAACTTACGACTATTTTAACAATTAACATGTACGTCTCCACATATCTATATGCATTGTATTCTAATTTACATAACGCTAGAACAAAGGTATTTAACGAATCACAGTTAATTATTTCTTGGTTCTTGGAATAATTTTTGAATTTCTTTTTATATTTATTAGGTAGAAATATTAAATATAATTTTTTATTTCGTATCGCACTAAGTAATTCCGTTAATTTTTCGACCAATAAAAGACTAAAGTAAATTACTATGAAGTTATTGGGGGCTTATTTAATATGGAAAAACCAATTTATTCTACGGCTTGTAGTTTAAATATGAAAAAATTTAAATTACATAACTACAAACGTAATAAAAAATTTAACGCATGCTTAACTAGAATTTTAATTTGAACACTTCAAAGTAAAATATTTTTCATTAGTCGCTACAGGCTACAACCTATATCTATCAATGGCAACAGGACCCGCGATTGAAAATAAAATAAGATAAAGTTCTTACAGGAAAACAATAAGCAAGTTTCTTATTACAATAGCTTGGTAAGTAACTGCAGGCTATCATGATTGTTTCATATAATAATATGTAGGTACTTAAGTATTTCTTAATTATAAGAATTATCGCTTAATTTTTTTTAAAAGCAGGTGACGGTATCTATTTAGTAATTTGTGATATAATCCTGAAATTAATAATTCATTCCACATCCAAATGTATACATAATCTTCCTCTGTTAATTAAAAAACATACAATTAGTGCTTGAAGGAAGATGACCTTGAGTGACTTTTAATCATTTGACCTTATTCTCATACAAAGCTAGCTTGTTAGCGGTTCTGATAGATGTTTCTAATTATTATGGGTTCAATCGTTCTTTTCATGGTTTTTTGTTCATATAAGTTTGCAATTTGAAATCTGCTACAAATTCATCTTATAGAATTTAAAATGAAACACAACACAAGGTAGGTATCAAATTATATAGGTAGGTAGAGTAAGTACATGTAAATAAAGTTTATTTCTGTTGTTCGTGTTTTAGTATTTTCAATTATTTATTTATTAGACTGTAGTATTTAGTTGCTTTTTTTCTTCTTAAACTCTATTTTCACTTTCCTAGCTTCGCCCATCCGGCATAATAAACTACCGCTCCGAATGTGGGCACCGTGTCTCTGAAAATAAGTTAAAGGTAACATTGAGTTATAATAATTCATCTTTTTGAGCTTTATTTGTATTTTTTATGTAATCGGTGTATGGTCTATGGAGAACTATATATAGCCTGTAGTTATGATCCATTACACTTATTACATAATATTTTTGCAAAATATATGAGCTTTTTTAATTTCTAAGCCCTTGGTCCCAAACGTAAATAGTAAATATCTTAACAATTAAGAATGTGAATTGTTTTTTTTTATAGTAAGAATTGAAATAGAGTGAAATCAACACCTGCGTGCGTACCTATGTACCTTCCGTAGCATAAATTGCATCTGTCATTAGAAATCACTCGAGTTTTAGATTCAGTAGCCGCTGCTGAATTGATAACGATTCGTATCATCAGTGATTATTATAACATGTGTATACGTGAGCTGGAAGCCGTATTAGAAACAACGCTCCTTTACACGTAAGATCGATCAGTCATTGTAAGAAAACTATTGTGGTTCTCAACAATACTAACTGACCATGTCGTCGCTAGCGCTGCGTGCGTGCGTGACGGGAGCGACCTACATTGAGCCTTGTCTATTCACATCGCGGATGCCTTGAATAATATTATCTATGGCAGAAGCTATTCGGTGAACTATGTGTTTTCCCACCATTTGAAAGACAAATAATTGTCTTCAGGTAATGACACTCACTATTCACTTAAGAACATTTAATACAAGGAACTTTGTAGTTTAAAAAGACGGATACAACAAAATTCATCCTTCTATTATCTTGAAAATTTGTGTAAGTTTTTAACATATTGATAATTGAGGAAATTACAGCTTATCTACTTGTCGATTGACTATGTTATCTTTTGTCTTTATATACATGTTATTCACTGAAATGAATAATATGAACAATAATTTACAATATTTCTTGGTTTATCTATAGTTATATCATAGTTGTATCTATGAAATTGTTGGAGCGTGTAGCTATTAGTAAAACGACATCGAATATTGATTGCCTACTACAATTTTAACATAGATAGTTCTTTCTCAGAATCGAAAACCGCTTTTCGTACTTTGCATTGCAATTAGAGTTTATCACGGCGCTCAAGTTAATCGTGGCTCAATCAATTAGCGTGATTTGATTAATTTGAAAACAGTCACGCACTTGCGTAGAACTGGCCTACCGGATTAGATTACGAGTGTAAGTTGGAAATCATGAGGAAAGCTTATATTTGCCGTATTCGTGTAGTTACAACAAACATTCCCAAGATAGAAATGCCATCAGTTTGTGATAGTGCTCCAGACAGCTTATGATCTAATTCATTAAATTATTTTTAGAATAATTCTATAGAATAATTATGATATAATTACATATATGTTTATATTATGACTAGATAAAGAGCCAAGAGGGAATATTTTTTTGTTTGTATGGCTTCAAAAGTAGGTACTGAACAGATTTTAATGATTTTTAAAGAATTTAAAGAATAGAAAAATTCGATCACGATCGGATTCGAATCTCTTTTTTTTCGAAACTTTTCATTTATAAAGCATTTGAAAGGTATAAAACTCAATATCAAATATTTGTATGCCCAACTTCATCCTGTGTTGCGCGTCCATATTCCTTGGCGTGTTGACTGGAGCATGCTGGACTTTGAATTCTACGAATCTATAATCGATTCACCTAAAAATAATGGAAATCTATTTATTTCATATATTTATTAGGATCAAATAGGTATGCAATTAACTTTCTGAAATTTGTAGAGATAGCGGTAATCAGTTGTTTAGAAAAATATGTAGAGAAATAAAGAAAATTTCGTATAAATTATTTTTATATGTTTACGAATATTATATTCTTGACATATGTTAATAAGATAACTCGTAACGAAAATTTTAGCCACCCACACTCTTACGTCAATCTGAATTTATCTCTTAGGACATACAAGTATACAGGTATCCACAACTAATATCATATCGGAAAACAGGAATAACAAATGTAACCAAATTGGAAATCCCTCTTATTGTAATAATTGTCACATATTGTTATTTCAACATTCATCCAGGATTTAAGATTATTTTAAGAAGTAGTTAATATTAATCCCATACTTACAGTTTTATAAATTTACTCATAACACCTAAATAAATATTTTAAGAGACCATAGACAAACAAGTATGGGGCGCTGATAATAATTAATTACCTGCCTATTAGGGCGATGGCACTTTATCACTCATTTAGCCGTTAAGTACTGTCTTTAACTCTGCGTTCCAACCAAATACGGGCAAAGGAGATAGTTTACCAGGTTCCCAGTAAATTAGTACCTTATTTATTATAATAATGTTTGCATATTTTACCTAATAGAGCACAGAGCTCCTTTAGCCGAATACTTGTATACAATTAAATAATATTTTATCGTAACTGTATATTTACACAATATTGAAGCATGAAAATATTCTAACAAGAACGTAATTGTCAACATTTTGTGTTGTTTCAGAATTGTTTTGTTAAAGTACCTATTTATGACTACAAAATAAAGCTCATATACGGGTTATAGGCAGAAATAAATGGTTTAGTCTGACTCTATCTACCTAAATTCATACTTAAAATTTAAACTTGTTAAATATATTATGAAACTATTCAGGTAAATTTAGCGATTCAAAATGAATTAAGATAAAACATCACTCCTAAACACACGACGAAAATTGTAAATTTTCCAGCAACGCATTCGTTTTACGTGCTTTTACTATCGAGTAGGTAGTAGAGCGTATATAATATTGTTTGTAATTAGTATGTTAGTGCGATACCCGATTACCCATTAACGACGCTATTTGATTGTTAATGTGGGTTGTTTCTCTTCTTTATAATATTACTTAAACCCATTTTTATTTTAATAATGAAATAAATAGGCTAAATCACTGATGAATTTGACATAAAAATATGTAAGAAGTAGGTGCTTTGTTCATAATTTACAAATTGAAATTATTTCTCATGGAACATAATGAGAACTGTTTCAAACATAAAACGTTTGCTCATGAATACATAATATAATTAAATATTTTTTTCCTAGATTACGATTAAAGCGAATAATTTTCCTCCGGGACTTGTATATATCGTATAAACTCAAGCTAGCGTTCCCTCAATAGCAGTAGGTCATGTATCAGACTTATAGACTCTAATTTTACAGTCAAATTTTAAGTAAGCACTGTTGGAGAATTATTTAAAAAGCGGTGTCGAAATTGGGCTTAAAAGTCATTTTCTTATTTAACTTTTCTTAAAATTAACATCGTAGAACCAAACTTTCTATTATTTATTTCACAGAAATAAGACATTTAAATGTTAATTATTGTACCTCTGTAACGATGGCTAGTAGGTACCTAACTTAAATGTTTCTACATATTTTTACAAATAAATATTATTTCCATAGAGCTCTACATTAAATACAACGTTTCTAATTTATTGCAAGCCGTTTATTACTTGTCTAATGAAATACAATCAAGATGTCCATACATCAAAATTTCATCTACTCTATGACACTTCTGATAGGAAATGAATCGAACTAATTTCTGCAAAGACAAGCATGTCGGCCACTCTTACAATAAAAGCTATTAACGTATTTGATTTTACAGTTAAACCAGTTAGACTGTCAATTATTTATAGATTAAATATTAGACAAACATGCAAATACAATTTATGTATCAAACACTAATAAGCTTTACGCCCGCGGCTTCGCCCTCTTTGTCTAGTACAAAATAAATTATTTACTTGTACTAAAACCTTCCAGGAGTATCACTCTATCTATTAAAAATACACTTTCAAAATCCGCGGCGTATCGTATGCGTATGTACTATGTAGTGTCTAGTGACTGCCAGCTCTCCGTGCGCGGCTTCACCTGCATAGTCAAAGGAAAACCCCGCGGAAATTAGATGTTTTACGGCGGTAAAGAAGTAGACTATATCACTCTCATTGCCATCTAACAAGCTTCTAACTATCTCTAGAGGCAAAAAACACACTATCAAATTTTTATTTATAATTGGAAATGCCTTTTTTCTAATCTTAAGATGTTCAACTCCTATGTCAACTCCAATGAAAATATAGTATCTATACATATAATAAATCTGTAGAAGGGTCATTGTCATCTGTACATTGAAAATATTGAAAAAATAAATAGCAGGGGGTGTTACTGGATCGATACCAAACCCAAATATGTGGTTAAAAAATTTTTTGTCTGTCTGTCTGTCTGTCTGTCTGTCTGTCTGTCTGTCTGTATGTGAAGGCATCACGTGAAAACTAGCGGTTCGATTTCGATGAAACTTGGTATAATTATACCTTATTATCCTGGGCGTAAAATAGGATACTTTTTATCCTGGAAAAATACGTAGAAAAAAAATTAATCTTAATTTTTCAGTTTTATCCATAGACGTTGTTCCGTAGAACCGCGAACACACGTTGCGTATTATTATAGGCCTAGCCGTATTTGGGAATTGGGTCCAATAGATATTTATAAGATGTTATTGTCAGAGGTACTCAAAATGGATAAATAAACCATCCATTCGAAGACCGACATCCGCGCGGACGGAGTCGCGGGCGAAAGCTAGTAATTAATATAATGTGACTCTCAACGGTTCATATGGATTGGATAATCGGAATATAAAGTTTTATTTAGGTACCTAACAAAGCCTAAAAAATAACAAGATCCTTGATTAAGTAAATGCATATAACAATATTTGATTCGTACAAAGATAGCACCGTTATTCTTTAGACACTGTTGGTGTTTTGATAATACCTGTCTCGACATATCGCATAGGCTACACGTTTAACCTCATTTCTCGGAGCACACTAGTCAAGGAGGCATCACATAAATCACTTTGAGTAATTGTCGAAAGCAAACGATAAAATGCAGTGTTACGCGCCGCGTGCATTTTTATCAAATGCACCGTAATATTCAAATCAAATCTAAGAGCACAATTCAAATGTATAAATAGTGAAATAAATGCAATGGAGATTATCGAGTCTTACTTTACAGTGAATTATATTAATTAGCGTTTGATATTTTTATTGCTATAATATTTCAATTAAATTTCAAACGATCACAGCACGACTTAACAAATTTTATGAAACCGGTAGGTTTTACTGCGTTCGTGAGTTCTCTGAAAGTCTGACACAAATACTGGACATATCTCTTCTTTACGATTATTATTAGTACTGAATTACAAATTGTTTCTTATGGTAGTCGTGCCTCCGACGCGGACAGTAACAACTCATTAAACTTTCATAATTTAATGATTACGTCGTGATTAATATCAATTATTGTATTGTAAATGCTAATCAAAATTAAGGAGAAATTATTATTTTAAAACTTAAGACTCATATTCTGGATTTAAGTAAATAAAAAACGAAAAACTTAAACATTACGTTTTAAAATTAAATATTCCAATTTTAGATTTTTCTTTATTCAATGAAAAATGTTTTAAGTAAAACTAATGGCTTAATAATGGCTCTTGTCAGTCGCCAATATTTTAACAGCTGAAGCAATCATTGACTGGACAATTAAAATTCGACTGGATGTAGGTACCTACCTACATTACTTAAATGTTTGAATTTTGAATTTATTTTCGCCAGAGAGGCAATTTATTAAATGAAAAAAGTTGATAACAATCCTCCATTCTCTGAACAATATTGAAAGTTAAAAATGTACCCTTTAAATTTTTATTTAAACGTCATTAAAGTCCAATAAATTATTACTTTGATATGTGAATATGTATTTGTACAAATGTAAGATAAAAAACCTGCGACTGATATACATAGAAACATTATTGTTTGTTTGTAAGCTTTTCGTGCTGTATTATGTGTAAAAGCGTGTCAGACATACTTTCGTAATTATGTGTTTCATTTACATCCAAAAAACTGACATCTCATGTTTGTAACTAAAATCTTCAAATTTTTATGATATTTTTTGTGTCTATTTGGTAAGTCTGAGAATAAGTCATAAACATTCGTTAATACTCCTAAATGATAAGAATGTCCTGGCAACGTTTGCAGGGTCAACTAGTTTATCTTTCTATAAAATAAAGGCGACGCACATAAATAGTTTCTAATGAACTTTGAATTAAATTTTGTATGACTAACCATTAACAAAATCGATATTCATAATAACTTTGTCAGTACATACATACATACATATTATAGTCGTATATTTTTTTCATCATAATTGAATACTAGCTGTGCCGCGCTGTTTCACCTGCGGAAGAACCTGAGCAAAATCAACTATTTCTATAGCTCATTTGTTTTCTCTATAATAAGCTATATTCATAATATAATGTTTCATCCAAATCCGTTCTGTAGTTTTTACGTGAAAGAGTAACAAAATATCCTTAGATCCATCCATCCATATACAGGGTTATTTGTAAAACACCGGCAACCTCGCAGGACAAGATAGCTAACATCATAAATAACAACATTTTGATCTACGACTTTTGGCATAACGCAATAAATTATTTTTAAATGATTTTTTAAGCTTTTATTGTACTCTCCTAACATTTGTAAGTCTATGTTTTATTCATTATCGAAAGGACGACGCCACGCCCCCTTTCCCCTCCCGTTCGCTTCTTGTTTACGTATTTTTTGGAATGCGCGTAGAGTTTATAATATTCAAACGGAAAATTAAATGAACATTTATTTTTGTATGAAAATAAAATCTAACAAATTATTAAAAGTCGTAGAACAAATGTTGTTACTTATGATGTTAGCTATCTTGTCCTGCGAGGTTGCTGGTGTTTTACAAGTAACCCTGTTTATTTATAAAATTTCGCGCTTATAACATTTTTAGTATGAAGTACCTATGATGATAAATCATTCGTAGATATACCATAGACAATGCATTGTAATTAGCGGGTCAATTTTTCATCCATCATGCATCGATGAGAGACGCACAGATCAATAAATCAACGAGGACGTTTTATTTATTTTATAAAGTTTTATTAAGACGTCACGGCATATGAGTATTCTTATGAAATATGATCGCCGTTGGCTAATACGAAAAAAAACTCGTTGCTTATTTAAATAATATCATACAATCTTGTTTGTACCATTTCTTTTCAATCTTGATTTTCCATTTGAAATCCCTGATTCTAACCAATCCTTTTTACGTGAGTTATCGAAAATGTTTTGTATGTAAATATTTTGTTATTGTAAACAAAAATTTTATGTCTATCTTTCTGGGTATATTATAGTGAATGAGAAATTTTGTTTCATTTCACATATATTTTTGCATATGTGCCAAAACTTGGCCAAAACGAAGACTGAGGCTAATGTTTGTGTATTTTGTGTTAAATTCAGTAAAGTTGGCATACCTACAAAGTTTGATTAAGTTTCATAAACAACATTGAGATCATATTACTACGTATGGAGGAGACACCACGAACAAAATCTGTGCGCCAAGCGCGGCGGCGCGGGGCGCATTTTTTTGCTCTAACTAAGTTTTAAAAATTATTATCTAAGTATAGGTTAGGTACTTTCCGATAAAAAGTTATTCCTTTGCACTTTTCCGTATTATTTGTGCAATATCGTAATACACACGAAGGCATATTTGATGCGTTTCACTTTAAAACAAATAAAAAATGAGCGTGACGTTCGCGCCTATGAGCGAGCAAGCGACTGAGTGCAGTTCAGCCATATGGCTTATGGTGAGCGGAACATAAGTGATGTAGGCGGTGTCGTCTCCATATGTATATCCCAATGATAAACAATGAAAATTTATTTAGATATATATATATATATTAAATTCAACATAGAGCTCATTTAAATTATCTACCTATTTCTTATTCAATTACCTATTCAATATACTATGAAAGATAGAATGTTGATTAATAAAGTAATTATTAACGAATACTTTACCAAATCATAAATAAAGTGATCTTGAGTGTTTATGAGCCATAAAATAATGCCGCAAAGTGCGTAACTTTACACGTTTATATTTTAAAGTGACATAGGTGGAGACGTTCAATTTGTATGCGGCGTCAATGCAACCCGACGTTTATTACAAACTTGTTGTAGTCATTAGCTTTTAGCGATAGCGACGTAAGCGGCACTAAGTGAAAATTATCCATCAGAGCCTGCATTTATATGTAAACCTTGTTATTTCGCGTTCTAAAGAACTAAGCAATAGGCAAATTATGTGAGAAGTGCCTGTATTCTCAGGTTACTCCAATGCTAATTTGCAACTCGCGTGTTAAGTGCAAATATTTAATTTTATGTTGAAATTGAAAATTCTACTTCTTTTGTAGGTTACATGACGGCTTTGCGAAGGCTGTCGTAGTTTTAGTTCAAGTAAATAATGTTTCTTATCATTTATTATAAGTAGTTATGTTTGCCAATTGTATACATTGGTACATTATGTATAATCTACATAAATAAATAATTAATAATATTTGGGTACAATGCATTTATGACATCATTATTTTGCATGCATTTATGCATCTTATTTTCATCTCTTATATTCCAAAGGTTTATCATAACAAACTGTTTTGTAACTAATACATACGTACACGTTTAACTGATATTTATAATCATTAATAATAATTTTAATCAATTAATATATTATGCAAAGTTCTTGCTATTAACATTTGACTCTTCTTCATGTTCAGTGTAAGTGAGAACTTTATTTAGTATTCATATTTATCACGATTAAAATTATGCAGCATGATTAATAATCCCATTAAAAGCAACCGTACGACTTCGCGGCCCGGAAAATGTGGTGAAAATTATTAAACAATCGTTCATTAATCCTTTCATCGTAAGATATATATTAATATAATTAATTAAATAAACAAAATGCCATATGAAATCAATAAAATTATTTGATTTAAATTGAAAGTCTCTATATCTCTCGTGTCATTGATATTTAGATGAAAATTGGCTATTGTGTGTTGACAGTGAAATAAACAAAAGAATTAATTAAGAAGAAAGCAAACAATGTGATCTATTTGGATGGTGGCGGGGCGCGGGCGGGACGCGTGCGGCGCAGGCAGAGCGCCACAGGACCACAGTCCACAACACTCAAATTGAGTTTCCTATCGTAGCGAGACGTTCCCCTACGCAAGCTCATACTCGCGTATACTGCGTACGGACTTTCAGTATCACGCACGTTTGGTGTTACTTAATATGCATCGAACAATCACTTTCTTACGGATTTGTGCGAAAGAAAAGTGCTGTGTTAGTGATTTTACTCCGTTCAAATTTAAAAAATCATAAACTCTACATAATGTATATAACTTTGTGATATAGTGAAATGTATTGATACTGTAGTGAACTTAATTAATAAAAATGAATATCCGAGGGAAGAATCACGTGCATACATCGGAAAAACCGAGTAAAAAGAGAAGGGTGAGTTAGTTCTAGAATTGATAAGACGCGAGAGTTG
Source organism: Colias croceus (assembly GCF_905220415.1). NCBI lineage: Eukaryota > Metazoa > Arthropoda > Insecta > Lepidoptera > Pieridae > Colias > Colias croceus. The sequence goes on along the minus strand of NC_059539.1, from coordinate 4,497,346 downwards.
TTTATCAGTTTGTTTTGAAGCGGGGCAAAAACATTAATATGGAGGGAACGCGGCACAATAATAATTCATCACATTATCTTCTTGTACCGTTTTTTTACTAAAAATGTATCGGGTTATCTCTTATAAGTAATTTCAAGTCAAAATACTTTTTAATTCTTTATGAACAATATGATGGTATTTGGTATGTGCTATGTTTTTGATTAAAATAATTTTTTTGATAATTTCATGTAGGGTAGGTAAATAATATCTTATAGAGAAAACACGATTTTTTTATAATTTTATCAATAACAATTTGAAATAATGACATATACAACCTATATCTCATATCTATAAAAAATCTCGCTCTTTTTTTAAACAAAAAAATTAAATATATTGAGATGGCGACGCAATTATTTTCATTATGATAACACTAATAAATTTTTCAGACAATATCTCTTAAGCTCCTTAACCCAGGTGTACGATCCATAAAAGTCCCGCCCATAAAAACATAAGAACCATATAAAAATATTAACTATCCAGTAGTTAATTCCACATTCTGACCTAAAAACTTTTTTGTTCAAGCGGCTGTACTTATATTAAATTCGATTGACTTGCATTGAAGTAGCTTTAAGGCAAATGCCCGCGGCAATATTTATAACGTTATCAAACGCAGCCGTAAATCAGTAACGCTAAATATAGATAATCCATACATCACTCTTAATTTTAACGTTCACTGATTATTGATTAGTGTATATTATGTCCGCCTACACGTAGAGTCAATATATTGTTATATACATTTCCGTGTGCAACCTACATTCAATATATTTTTACATAATAACAAATATCCGCTACGAAAGATAAAATAATATACCTATTTTGATTAATAATTTATCCTCACACATTAATCGGACGAAACACAGTAGCAAATTTCTAGTTAGAGAGTGGGAGTGCTGAACGATCAAAGCTTTATTAATTTTCACGACAAACACATTGAGAATTTATGTTTAAATACAACTATATAGTTATATCTAACTAATTATTATTTTATGTTATTTAAGTTAACAACTATTGTGTACATAGTCAAAACGACAGAACTCTACAAAATCATACAATTTAAATTATTATACAATAGCTGTTACTCGCAGTTTTACCCGAGAGTGAACTTGCAGGCAAAATTATGTATTTCTGTAGCTCATGTTTTGTTCTGATGACCATTATTACTGTAAAGTTTCATCCAAAGCCGTGCAGATTACTCTTCTTGACAAACACACACTCATTCTCACAAACTTTCGCATTGATAATAATATAAGTAAGCTGCTTTCTAACATGCAATAGAAAAGGATGAGAAACTACGGTTACAATAATAAAAATATTATTTGATTGTCTGATAATTTTCCAATTTAGGTATATATTTTGTGCTTTAAAAAGGTAAAATTTTTATCTCAACAGAATCTTTAATACCTACATATTGTATCGTATTACATTTAATAGAAACATTCGCTTCCGTGTATTCACGGATTATCTTAGATAATAAGCGAAAATATTACTTAATTAGTCGCTAATTGCCTCATTTATAGATCATAATAAAATTCTTCGTATTGTTTTTCCAATACGTAGGTATTATTATTATGAGTTAATATTTATAAATTATATCACTAGTTACATAGCTACATAGTATAAAACAAAGTCGTTCTCTCTATGTATGCTTTTATGTAAATCTTTAAAACTAATTGCAAATAACACTGGTCTGCAAAGAAATCCTCCTTTGAATAAAAATATGATAAACTAGCTTTCCGCCCGCGGCTTCGCCCGCGTTTTCAAAGAAAAACCCGCATAGTTCCCGTTCCCGTGGGATTTCAGGGATAAAACCTAGCCTATGTTACTCGTGGATAATGTAGCTTTCGAATGGTGAAAGAATTTTTCAAATCTGCCAAGTAGTTTCGGAGCCTATTCAATTCATACAAACAAACAAACAAACAAAAAATCAAACCTTTCCTCTTTATAATATTTGTATAGATGTATAGACATGGAGATCTTAACATGCTGAATCTAGATCTGCTTTCAGTTTTTTTGTATCACGTCTAAATTTTTTTTTTATTGTCGTTTTTAAATACCTCAAAATTCTGTATTGTTTAGTAGTCTCTCTTGCAATAATGCTATTTTATTCGGTCTTTATGATATTTTTCATCACAAAAATGACTTGAATTTATAAAACTAGAACGATATCTACTGAAGACATTATTTTTACACTAATTTGAAGGGAATTTTTGGGCTTCCGTAGTTCTCATCATGACTCCGCTGCGCTCAGTTCAAAGTAAAGTTTTAAGGTGACGGTTGATGATTTTATCCTAATAATTTGGTAAAATTTTTATATTGTACTGATTTATATTGATGAAAATTTGTGAATAATTTCAACCATAAAGCAAAATTGAATCACGTGTTATGAATTTTTAAACGACGCAACATCGAAAGCGCGAGTCTTTAGTGTGGTCTCTAGGGAATGCAAATGCGGGAGCCTAGATAAGAATTAAATTATGAAATTAAGCAGACTAAAGCTGTAAAAAGAGTATCCGGTGACCACTATGAAACATTTCACCAGAAGTTTGAGAGGAGATACGGAAAAGCTAACTGAAAATATAGTAAAATATAGATAATAAGTTGGCAGTAAAGATTGATGATTTTACTTGATCGATTCGTCGCGAAACTCCTTATAAAATATTAAAAGAAAAGAAAACTACTAATTGAAACAATGTATATAATGCGTAATTATATTATCTTATAGTTTTTAATAGTTTTCTTGACATTATTTGTAATATTCAAACCTAATTATTAAAATAACGATGTATTCTTAGAACAAAAAATGGGTTTCTTTCTAATTAAACTACAAAAAATCTAGACGTGATACAAATTATTTAAAACTTAATTTCTGTTCAGAAGTATCACTTCTATAATAATCTTGTGCAAAAATAAGAAGGAGCGCGAAAAAAAATTTTTTTGCAGACCAGTGTAATTTTGATGCGGTTTATTAATAGATACCTAGAGTGATTCAAGAGGAAGGTTTATATAATTTATTAGGTTTTAGACAAAGCGGGTGAAGCCGCGGGCCGAAAGCTAGTTATATAATAATGTAGTTAGCCCACTGAACATTTATCTCTTCTTTTCTGTCAACTGTAAACATTCAGTATTTTTTTTTTCTTTTAGCATGTCAACCGTATCTACGGAAAAGATATTATGTATTTATAGGTATAATTTTATAAAACATTGTAGATAACCTTTCATCTATACTAATATTATAAAGCTGAAGAGTTTGTTTGTTTGTTTGAACGCGCTAATCTCGGGAACTACTGGTCCGATTCGAAAAATTATTTCGGTGTTAGATACCCCATTTATCGAGGAAGGCTTATAGGCTAAGAAGTAGTACGTAAGTAGTAGTAGTAGTAGTAGTAGGAGAGTAAAAGAAGTACATAACATGTTCACAATTTAATATTTTATTGAAAAAATGTATTAAATAATAAATATTCTGTCTCTTAGTAAAGGATATTATATTTCATTAAAAGGGTACCTAATAATGAATGATTTAATTTACCCACGATAAGAGTTCGGCTTAAAATAAAAGAGTATGTATAAAGCTATAACAAAGGAGCTTTACATCGACACACCGGTCATAATTTACGATTCGCAAGGCTTGAGTGCCGATGTAATTGAATTGAAGGAAGGTACTTTTTATAAGTTTTATTTTTATAAAGTTTTGCACTTTGAATAGCAGTATTTGGTGCCTTAATTGTATTCTATTATACTCCTTCCTATTGTTAAGCCTGAGCCTTAATTAATAGGATGTAATTATAAAATTTCAGTCTTAAAATATGTATATGCATTGTGCATCAGTAATTATAATAACTTTATCAAGACGTATCTAAATATCAAATATTTATGATGTTATAAATTGAAAGTAATACGAAAACGTGTTTGTTTGTTGGTCTTTCTTTTAAGTCACAACTGTCGAGCGACCGAGTGATGTTATGGTAATTATAATTTTTGTGTGTGGATATAGTTAGGAGGCTTGAGAGTAATAAAATATGCTACTGTAACCACGATGAAACAACGGACACTTATGAGAATTTGCTATTTCCACGCGGGCGAAGCCGCGACTAACAGTTGGTACAAAAATATAAAGCATCTACTATTAGGCATAAATATTTTAACATACATTAAAAATTGTTAGTTTACACACTAACAACAAAAATCCAAAATCTATAAAAGGTATGATGTAGGTATGTGATGGTTAAGTGTGGTTAACTTCTAACAAATAAGAATAACATACCTACTGTATAAGAAATAAGAATCCTCCGTCGAATATCGATGAGAATATTGTTTATTGGGACCTTCGGTAATAATTATTATTAATGAAATAAGAACAATGATCCGTAAGAAGAAGAAAACCGTAATGTCTTCTGATTTTTATTCAGGTTTAGTTGTAATTAGTTACGATAATTAGGAGCTTTTGATACCTATATTTTATTGGTTATAATAAAAGTTTAAGATGTTATTATGAACGCAAATGTGATTTTGAATTGTTTTTATTAATATGAGGTATTTAGTAATAATTCATCTTCTGTTTATATATGTTTTAGTTTTTTTCCGAAAAAATCAATCATAATTTTTTTGCCATAGAAGAGTAGGTAGTTATGTATAATATTTCTGCGAAACATCGTATTATAGAAACAACCATTTAATTTTAAATGTAAATTATAATCAACATATAAAACAATAATTCTAAATGTATATAACACACATAATAATGATTAAAATTGCTTTTATTTGTACATTATATCGATGCTTTACAGCCAATAAAGGATAACCGCCACCTATAAAATTGTTCATGAGAGTGGTTTAAAGTGAAAAATATAAAAAAAAAATTCATAAAAAAAATTGTATAGACCCCAAAAAGCTGGAGATGTATACAATATAGCATTGAATTTAGTACTTATTAAATGACGTTTTTATTTTTCCATTATATAGCGCAAAATACAATTTACTGTCGCTTATCCTCAAATGGTTTTTATTTTGTAAACAGGAAAAATGGCATAAGTGTAAATACTTGAATTTTTTGCTTGAGCATAAATGACGTAATTCTAATTTAAATGTTATATACATCGAAGAAAAATGTCACAAGCAAAAGTTTTAGGGAAAAAATATAGGTAAATACTGTGTAAGGAGCTACCGAATAAAAATTAACAGTATGCAAAACTGTATTAAGTTAAATTTTGTAACGGAAATATTTTGCATAAGATACTGAAACTTGCTTTGCCCCAAATTTTGCTTTAGGGATGTAAATAATTAGAAGACATCAATATTTATCAAATCAGTCTTTATTTGACGTATTAATAGCACATAACATAAGCATCACAAAATCAAAAACAAAATAAAAAAGCATCTCCGACGAATGGCTCTTACATAGCCGAGCTCAAATTAACTTAAAAATAACAAAGGTAATTTTTTTTTTTTAATGTCAGAGCAAGCAAAGGAGCAGGTGGGCCACCTGATGTTAAGTGGTCACCACCGCCCATAAACACTTGTAACACAAGGAGTGTTACAGGTGCTTTGCCGGCCTTTAATGTACAAATAAGCTCTTTTCTTGAAGGCCCCAATGTCGTAGTTGTTCGGGAACACCGCAGGTGGCAGATCGTTCCACAGTTTCACCGTACGCGGAAGGAAGTTACGGGTAAAGCGGACAGTGGTGGAGCGCCAACCATCCAGATGGTGCGGATGGAACTGGTTTTTACGGCGTGTGGTCCGGTGGTGGAACTGTGCGGCTGGTATAAGGTGGAACAATTCCTCAGAGCAGTCCCCGTAGTAGATTCTGTACAGTATACAGAGAGACGCAACGTCTCTCCGCACTGACAGTGGATCGAGACTATCGGAAAGCCTACGGTCATGGACAATTCGAGCTGCTCGACGTTGGATGCGGTCAAGTGGAAGGAGTTGATACTGTGGGGCTCCGGCCCAGAGATGAGAACAGTACTCCATATGCGGTCGCACCTGAGCCTTGTACAGCTGAAGTCGGTGGGCCGGCTTGAAGTACTGTCTCGATCTACTGAGCACACCAAGTTTTTTAGAGGCTAATTTAGCTTTCGCTTCCAAATGACTGCGGACACTCGAGATTTCAACTCCAAGGATTCCGATTTTCGGCGATATACTAAGGGGAGTACTCTTAAACCGAGGTTCTACGACAAATGGGGTCTTTTTAGCGGTAAACGCGCAAACCTGTGTCTTTAGGGGATTGAACTCGACAAGATTAAGTTCGCCCCACTCCGAGACTTCTTGGAGAGAAGACTCGACTTCAGACACAAGTTTGTTTCGACTCTCATTGAGGCTTTCCTTTGAGGTGTTTGCACGGCCGGGATAAAGAGCATCCCCCGTACTGTCGTTTGCACAGCAATGAATGTTACTGATTTGTAACAAATCATTGATATGCAGAAGGAACAGTGTAGGAGATAGCACGCAGCCTTGTGGGACACCAGCGTTCACATGAAGAGGCTTAGAGCAAGAACCGTCGATAACGACCTTAATGCTCCTCTCTTCCAGGAAGCTGGCAACCCAATCGCATAACCTTGCAGGAAGTCCGAAAGATGGTAATTTCGCTAGAAGTGCCTTGTGCCAGACCCGATCGAAGGCTTTCGCTACATCCAAACTTACAGCCAATGCCTCCCCTTTACTCTCAACCGCCTCCGCCCATCTGTGAGTGAGGTACACCAAAAGATCACCAGTCGAGCGACCACTACGGAAACCGTATTGCCGGTCGCTTAACAACTGGTTCTCCTCCAGATACCTCATGAGCTGGCAGTTAATAATGGATTCCATTATTTTGGAGAGTAAAGAAGTGATGGCGATCGGTCTGTAGTTAGACGGATTTGAGCGATCGGCTTTTTTAGGGATTGGGTGGACAAGAGCAGTCTTCCACGAATTCGGGACAATGCCTTTGGCGTAAGAGAGCCGAAAAAGACGCGTTACAACCGGTGCCAACTCAGGAGCACATGTCCTAAGCACAATAGGGGAGACTCCATCCGGCCCAGTCGACTTATGGATGTCAAGGGAAAAGAGAGCGTTTCGAACGGCACGTTGTGTGAAGCGTATATCCGCCATTGAATGGTTGCACCGCGGGATGGTCGGCGGTGTCATTCCCCTGTCATCAAGAGTCAAGTTCCTAGCAAAGAGAGCGCCCAAGAGTTCGGCTTTCTATTTAGCGGAATGGGCCAGAGAGTCTTCGTCCTTGTGCAAAGGTGGAAAGGATGAACGACACAAGTTACCTTGGATGGCCTTGGCGAGGGACCAAAACGCCCTTGTTCCCGAAGGAAGTCGCGCTAGTCTATCGCCAAGTGCACCAATATAACTAGATTTTTTTAAATAGAATTCAACGTTTTGTAATTTTTATGTATATTTAATTTTGTTCTTTGTAGGTATTTCTCATAGAAAACGTAATAAATATTTGAGAGCCATCAAATCAAAAAATTTTATCCTTGTTATCTCTGTTAGCTACCACAATCGAGAGTTTCGTACACGAAATTATTGGGCGTCTCATCAAAATAAAGCTACAAACGGAAAATTAGCTTGATAGTAGTCACTTGCAAAAATGGGCGATGTATCCTGAACTATTACAAAATTAAAAAAAAAAAACTGCAACTTTAACAAACAAAGTTTTCCTAACATTAATTAAGATTAATGAAATCAGTCTTCTCATCGCGAAGCCGCTTGGGCTCGTAGGTTTGGGGAAACGATACCGATAACCACCATTCCAAACTATTTTTAGACAGATATACGACAAATAGGATGAAAACAAATTAGCATAAACGTATTTTTCATTTCTGCTATTTTATCCTAAGCGTCAAAATTTCTTCTGTTTCGGGAGGGAAAAAAAGTATAAGCGACAAACTATTATTAAATATTTATAGGGACAAATGTAGTATCCGCCATTTAAGTGTTTAAAGACTAACCGGAAAAAAACTGCTAAACACCAAATTAAGTCTCAAAAATGTTGCCTTTCTATATCAAACGACAATTTTGTTTTTTGAAGGCACGAGCGTAAAGTACTAAATGAAATTTAACAAAAAATTACAGCGAAGCAAATTATCTTAAACGCATATTTTTTTTATACTTGCCTTCAGGCAAAATGGTTTAACGTTAAAATATTAAAATTTTACAGGAAGCCCAAAAAGTATAAAGGTTGTTTGTATTGAAATATTTTTGATTAACTACCAAAATGCATTCCACACAAAAAAATCTGTCGTTTAAGACGAAGAAATTTGGCCTTAGTCTTTGATTTTACTACCGCCTAACCGACTTAAAGTTTAACCTAGAGATGTGTGAACTAGACCAAACGACGCAGAAAAAAAAGAGCAATTCAGCGGTATATATAAGTCCGTTCTCCAAAAAATGGCGCTTATCCCTTTTTGGCTGTAAGTCATCGATATGTAGTAGATTTATTATTATCTAGGTACCTATATGAATTCAAGTTGAAATGTTTCCATTTCCATGCAAATTATAGTCGAAACAAACACACCTTTTCTATAGATACATTGTATATTGTTATTTGTTACACTGTAATCTAATTCTTTTTGAAATCATAACTTTTTATTGAACACTGAGAGCGCAAAAGTATTGTAAGAAAGAATGTAAATTATAGAGTTTAGGTAGGTATAATATTATTATAATACACTATACAATAAAAGTACCTAACTACCCTACACAATTACAGAAAATTGTATTAATTTTTTTATAATTCCCTGTTTTACTAAATTTTATATTTCTCGTTTCGAATATTGTGCAATTGTCAATTTGCAAGTGAAAACAAGCATAAATGGGAGTGTTTTTCGTGGCGTTCGTTTAGTTTTAGATTTTCGAAATATTTTAGTGAATGATAAAAAAATATCATAGGTACACACTAAGTATATTAAAATTATTATTTCTCGAAAAAAATATTTATTGGAAATTCTTAAATAAAATAAGTGAGCTTATAAGTTTTTGATTTTTCCTTCTCATCTTCATCTCTAATCATGGGCAAGAATTATAAGAATTTTTAGACACATTTTTGTCAAACTTATTCTACACAGTGCATGTAAAGGTACATAATATTATTATACAGTTTAAACGCTGCAATTTACATTATTTTATTTTGATGGGATTCAAGCATTTGCGTCATTGAATTTAAATGCTTCGGTGAGCTCAAGTATTGTTTAAACTTGTAAAATTTTAACAAAATCATCAGAATATTGGTTAGCGATTTTCCATCACGGCAAATCTTCAATTTCTAAAAATATTATTTTAGTTTCGTCCTTTAACTTGTACTAGTAGGTACGTCATTATTTCAATAACAGCTTTGTCCCAGCCCCCATTCAGGGTTCCTTTAATTTTTTGTATTATATTTATTCACTGAAGCCATATTTAAAAAATTACCTACTACATATTTAAATCTTATATACCTAGTAGGTTTGTTTGTGTAAGTTTTAACTTTAGCTTCGAAGAAATACATCACTCGTGATGATAAATTTTTATTTCGGGTAATAATGACCCCACCATGTCAAATAAATTGTTATCAAATTCTTAAAAGTCGTAAGTTGAAAACATAATATGTTATATTATGCGCCTCATACAACAATATAACAACATGATGGTTTCGTTAATACAGGTTTACGATGTAGGTAGATACCGAATAAATTCTTAAAGTATATACCAATATATTTTTGATACTTTATTGGTAATTTATTTCTATTACACTGCGTTTTAAATATGAATGATTCGACACTATTTTTAGATGTTAGAGCGTTTTTATCATAGTGATCAATATCTTAGGTATCTATAGTTAGCGATGAATATTAAAAATATTATAGAAATAAAACATGCCAGGCTTGCATTTATAATGAAAACCCATTCATAATTTTTATGGTCAAATATCTCTTAGCAATAAAAACTAATATTAAATTGCCACAGGTTTTTAAGAGAAGAATAAAATTATGGTTAAGCAGTATAAGGAAATTGAGCATTTTTTATTTTGTGTGATTTTAGTAAGCGTCGTTCGTATTGTGTCACTTAAGATTTTATCTGTGATAATATACCGAATACATAGCACGCAATTTAATGTACTAAGGTTATTGACTGTAGTTTCTACTTGGGTAGGTTACATCTCGCATCAAGATCTTTGCAGGTTTTTTCGCCGATTCGCTGAATATGAATGTTATCTGTCTGTAAAAAGTAATTTTAAATGGTTAGATAAAATCATAGTGAATCATGTATGTATATCAATGTTTTCCTATACATATAAGAGTAGGTATTATGTTATCTTTTTCTAAGAAATATTTTTTTCTCCAAATAATCAGCATTGGAAATTTAGTCATATTTGACCTCGCCCAGTAGAATATTCAAAAATTACGAATCATTCTTAACAAACTTTTATGTTCATTATCTTACCGTAACAAATATTTGAATTCGAAAGATCTTTGACCCTTGTAGCTGATATCAGCGAAACGAATTTATACTTCTATTACAAATAAGTATATTAGAAATATGACGTAATTCAGTAATTCATTGATGAACGCCGACTTTAATAAGGGATCATATTATTTCCTCCTACGATACACATTGTATAGTATCGTAAATACTGGAAAAAATAAAAAAATGCTAATTAACTAATACTGTGTGGCACTATAAAATGTAATTATGTTAGAGAGAATCATTAATAACAATTAAATGGCGCACCACAAAGTTCTCACTAATCCCCTGAGTCTCAGCTAAGGATGGAAATTTACTAAAGAGATATTGCCTTCAGCCTTCGGGAGTACGATTTATTTATAAATATAGGTACTTGCTACCCAACTTTAATGACAAAAAAGCAAATTATCGGTTTACAGTGTTTGTAACCCTAAGCGATGAGGGTATTGGCAGAACAGAGTTGTTCGTCTAATAAATGAAAAGAATTGTATTGTTCTATTGGAAGTAAATTTATATTAATTGATTTTTAGATTTTGGATTTGATTTTAATCCGTAAAATGTATGAAGAATATAAATATTTGCCATAATCAAGATCATATTATTTGTTTCCACTGTATGTTATACCATACATCCATCACTTGGCCAGGTGGGGGTTGGAAGATGTCACATGCACAAGATTCACATGTCGAACTTTTGATTTTTGGATATGTCTCGGTCGGTTTCCTCACGATGATTTCCATTACATTTTCAAACAGTGACACAGAATAATAACTAGTAACTAGCTAGACAGTGATAATTTGGGTTATGTACTGAAAAATTAAAAAAAACTATTTATTTTTTCCACGTTCGTCTAGTCTCAATGCTCCGACGTTTCAGTTGAAATCGGAATCTTCATATAATCACGGAACCACCACCGTTTCCAAAAAATACCTATATAAGTAAACAAATATAATAAAACACAAAATAAATAAAATATAATACATAACAGAAAATTAGTGTTGCGCTGCAAAACGAATAAAATAAAGTAACAATCACATAAATTAATAACTGTTACATCTTTATGGATATACAAAGTGACCTTAGCGTAAGGAAAAAGAAACCATAAGGGGATAACGCAAAAATAGCGCACTACAATGCCTCTGTATCTCGAAATGTATCTGGTATGTTTTATTCATTCATTCACCTCCAACTTGTTATTATGATCAATCAGATGCGTTTATTTTTACGGGCCGATTGCATTTGGGCCCCACGTGCCATGCCGTTGCTCCACCGGACCCCTCGCGGTATGTCCGGTCCCGACGCGTCATTTTGTTATATCATTTCATTTTTTTGAATTTGAATCCGGCTCTTGAAATGTAACTCTTCAGTTCGTACAAAAAAAGGTCAATTAGAGGTTTGAATGATGAATCAAACTTACGGTGCATGTTTATTGTTTTGTCATTCTAATAACTAAAACTTCAGGCTTCATTTGCTTGTTCTTCATGTTATTCAGAATAATTGAATCCTCTTCTTCCTACACATTCATGTTTTATTTTCGAATCAGCAAATCTGTCTCTAATGTCTTATTTATATATTTTTATAATATTTCAAAATTATTTTGGGAATTTTTCCTCATGCAATGTTAGTGGACATTTTTATTCATCGTTAAATCTAAAAAGACAAAATCCATAATAAGTAGAAGTAAAGTATCTGTTTTAAAAGCTGAATTAGCAAAGACAGATGCTATTTATAGTTTCTGTAATTTGAAGAGAAGTTATCCAAATACAAATCCCACTCATAATTATTACAATAAATCAATAACAGCAAAATTACGTGAGGGCGTTATAATTGCCAGTTTCGTATTGGATTCACCGATCAACTCACAGTAAATCATACATACAAATATAAAAAATCTGAAAAACGTAAAAAAAAATCTTTATCTCAAGATCGACTAATAAATTAATATTCAAGGTGGTCGTTGTGGATTATAAGCAATCAAAAGACAGTTCGGCATTTCTAAATGAATGGTTTCGTTTGCTCACATATATTTATTTGCATCGGACTGATCGCAGTGAGATGGGCGGGCGGTGTCCATAGATAATAGAGGTCACGTTCTTCAGATAAACTACAGATAACACAGACACATAGTGAAGACACACGATTGTCTTCAAGTCGCAGACTTAAACGTACGGACCTATAACTATTCTTCACCTCATACTATTGAACTTGTGGAAGTTGTAAACAAACAGTTTTTAACTTTCTATCACTTTTTACCTGCTTTGTGGTAACATGGTAACAGATTTGATACATTTTTTATGACTTACAAGAACAATAATTTTATTTAAAGTACCTACTGTCTACTTCTTGCCCATAAATATTACCTAGAGCTTTATAGCATTTTTAAACTTTTGTATAATTAAATATTGTATACAATACTGATGTAAAAGATTATAAATAAGGGTCATTCTAAAATACCACTGATTAGGTAACCTATAGCTGTTAATCTCATCATATATCTTCGCCATAAAAATGCACGAAGTGTAAAATTAAATAATGTTGGAACCGTAAAACATCTTCCATGTTATATAACTATTTATAACTAGCAATGATAATAGGACGATGACAAACATAAGTTATACGATGATTTTTAATGCCTTCAATAAATCATGAGCGTACGGTGTCTCGACGACCCACCATTAACATTTTAAAGATATTATATTTAAGCGATTTCAGTTATAAGACTTATAAGTAAAATATATGTATATGTTAAGAAACGAGGAAGTTTTATGCAAATATGCTTTGCTATAAAGAAGTTTATGTAATTTAATGTGTTGAAGAAAAAGAGACGACATCTATTAAGTGTTCGATTAGACTTCTCCATAAGAGAATAATGCATATAATTATTATGTACTTGTATAGTTTTCTTCAGTATTATATAAAATGACAAATAATAACAGTTATGTCTCGAAGAAATGTAAGTAACCGAAGAAATGTAAGTAAGACTTGAGAGTATTGTTTTCCGTTGACACCACGTTCATAGTAACTCGGTATATTCTGACCCCGAGGTTAACGTGATTTATACTCTTTAGAATTACAATATTTCAGTTTAGTTGGTAAATTAATATATATTTTAAATAAAAATAAAGGCATATTTTTCATTATAAGCTCGTGATATTTTGTTAAGAGCGATGTAAGTAGGTAGGTTAATTTAACTTATATAAACAAATCGAATTGAGACTCATTATTGTTTAAACAATAAATATTAATTATTTATTCGTTAAAATGTCGATAATAGTTTGACAACAAAAAATGCGCTGCGCTTCTCTATCTGCGCGGGTCCTTTTTTTTCGAAAATATGAAAACTTCATTGCCTTATTGATGAAAATGTGGAAGTACATACCTACTACATACTCATTTACTAACATTTAAGTACCGAGTACTTCCATTTTATTATTATGTTTCTCGGTTCCATAATACTCGGGTACCACCAGAAGGACGGTACCCGGACCTTTGGAAGGCTTACGTGGGGACACGGATCCAACACGCATTATTATTAATTATTATAGATAATAGATCCGGTTCATGCTACAGTTCTTTATCGAGACACTAACTTTTATGGTGACTATAAACCTGAATGAGAAAAAGAAACATTGTTTTTGTTTTAAGTGTCATACCTATATTTATTTCACACCTCATTTTAACATAAATAAAACTTTTATTATGCGTTTAACATACTTTTTATTTTATGTTTTTATAACAGACCTCGATTTAACAATGCTCTCTATGCCCACTCATAGGTTACATGTTAAAAACATATTTAAAAACTCCAGGCCTAAATAAATGTCACGAGGTAGAGTCGTAACCGTTCTCGCAGTTCCGTCCAAAGCAGCACGATGGAACAGAGTGGGGTTTTAGTCGGTAAAAATCCGACATAACCGCACGGCTCCATCCCCGGGAGATGGGGGTATCTAAGAAGATTTCCCCACTATAAAAAAGGCCTAAATAAATGTCTTATATCACAAAGCATCTACAAATAAAAAATTTACATCCGTCATTACTGAATTTTGCAAACTTTCACCTGCAACAGTGTATAATATGTATAAGTAGGTATATTATATGTATAAGACACCTTCGTAATATCTAGAAAAAACTGGTGACATTTACTTGGTTCTCTGAAAGCAATAAATAACATAAATACAAACTTTCCTTCATCGGACACCAGACTATAAATAATGGAATTTCGCGCAAATAAAGCCTTAGTAATTGCAATAAAACATTGCCTTTAGTTTTATATAAAAACGTGGGTTTCACGAAACATGGCACCTAATTAACGTCACTTATTCTCCGTGCAGTGAATAAAATACATTACTTAGTACACATGACCACTATATATGGATAAATTGCACATTCTTAACGTTTTTCTTCCACAATACTCAATAGCTCTTTATGTACATTGAATTGATGTTATTGGTTTTGTATCGAAAACTTGTATCGTGGGTTGTACTTATTCTTTTTTTTTTTCGAAGTTATAGCGCGATAACCCCAGAATTTAATAGAAATCGGTATTTTTTTCAATGATTTGTTCTTAGAAGCAATACAATAATTAACGATACTTTTCCTAAAAAGAAAATTTAAGTAGTTACTTACGAGCAAAATATTTTATACTTACTGCAAATTAATAAAGCTTTGAGTTAGGACAATATTTTTAATTTTATATCAAGAAAATAAACACTTTATAATAAGACTAGGTACCTATATCGATTCTTGAAATCATATTTAAGCTACTTATATTCATAACAAACTATAATCCAGGTATCTATTAATTTTACTTACTATTATATAATATAGGTACCTACCTATGTAAGTTATTAATGAAAATTAACATAAACTTTCCTCAAACCCATCTCTACCTAATACCTATACCTAGGTAAATACAATCATTATTTGATGCTGGCATTAAACCTTTTAATTTAATTCGTTATTGATGGTTCAATCTGAACCTATACTTTGCCTAATAGCGGATGCTTTCTTGATGGTGAATCGTGCAAAAATAGCCAATATCCACGTTGGCGTTAAGTGCTAGACGACAGTCGAATAAACAGAGAGCCGGCCGCGGCGGCTCAAGGGCGCACGCGTTTTTGTATCTAGTGGAACATCCCACGCCCCGCAGCACTCATGCGCTGATACATGACCACTTACCAAACCGAATCATTGCTGATAATATAAATATTTTATTGAATCTTACTTTTGCACAAATTATCAGCGAGGCCACAGAGAAAACGACCATACTACCCAGAAATACGCCATACGGCATTCGTCAGTTTTTCCACTAGGCACAACGTTGATAGTTATGATACATGGTTTTTTGCCGCTGCTATCCACTAATAGCTCTTATCAATATTTATCGATTCGATTTTGGTAATGAAAATGTCAAATCTTAATTGATGTTACACAAATCATAAGACTGGATTTTCATAAGAGAAATACTTATTTGCATTTTATTAACGAACAAAAGATGAATTAACTTATCCCTACGAAATTATTTATCAAAAATCATACAATATATACCTACTAATAGGTAATTATAAGATGGGGTAGAGTAGGCTAGACTAGGTTTTTTAAAACTAAACCAGAGTTACGTATGGTAGATAAGGGTGGTAAATCATATATAGTTTATTTTGACAAAGCATGATTTAGACTTGAAGCAAATTGCTTCTAAACCACTTTCCAATGAACATTTTTCTCACGTAAAATATAAGGTTTTAGAAATAGATTATGTTGGAATGATGAATTTTTCTATCCATTTATAAGAAAAGGACGCCGTAAGTTAGACACTGATTAAATTTTTTTGGAACCTTTCAGAAAGAAATATGATAATATAGAGTTTCTGTTTACTAGAAATAAATGAAACGCTTAATGTTTAT
This sequence comes from Colias croceus, assembly GCF_905220415.1. Classification (NCBI taxonomy): domain Eukaryota; kingdom Metazoa; phylum Arthropoda; class Insecta; order Lepidoptera; family Pieridae; genus Colias; species Colias croceus. Next base: position 4,480,982 of record NC_059539.1, on the reverse strand, counting down.
GAAGTTTTATTTTAATTGACTAACACACTCAATAAGCTAGGTATGTCTAATGATCAATATAAAATTATAGAGCGTAAGTATAATTAATTAATTATATGTATAAGCAACGATTTAATTTATTTATTAAATTTCCAAATATAAACAGTAAGTATATTGACATTTTCAACAGAAAAAATAAACTACTACGTTATTTAGGTACCTTATAACAATTATTCTAAAACATTGCCCAATTTTTATGTTTTCAGCGCATCACGTTGGCTTTCTGATTTGATACAAATAAAACAAATTATTTGCTGAAATTAATAGTCAAATACATACAGAATATGATACAAATTATTATTGGTGGTAATCTATCTTAATACTGAACGTTTTCAAGTGCAAACGCCACTACAAATAAACCAAATGCATTGCGTAATGAGATATGCAACGTTTGGTTACGTTGCAACGTCTAATTAGAAGTGATAAGCATGTGGGTCGAGAGATTTGTAGATCAACGCCCAACACCTACGATTATACTCATACCTACCTATTCGAATAATACCCTTGTCCCTTTACTATTTACTGCTATTACAAGAATTCCAATTTTAGGAGCGACAGATGTCCGAAACAAAAACCTTAACTAAATATTTCTGTATTCTCTGTATTATGTATTTGAAAGTAGTTGTCCACCTTTAGTTGTGAAGGTTTTTCTTACATACAAAACGAACAACTGAAAGGGGTTGAATTGAATAGCAATACTTAAAGACAGCGAAAATTCAAATTATATGTATATAGGTACTATGTCTATGAAGTTGTCGATAAATTTAGCGAGACGTAATTTAACATTACCAAAAGAATTGTTTCTTAAAATATACTTACATAGAATCGTAATAAAAGAAAGCTCGAAAACACCTTTCACGAATCTATCAAATACCTAGTAATATTTAATTTCTTTCTGCTCTAGCGAATAATAATTATTGAAAGCGAGGTAATAAATATAAGGTACCTATTGTGTCTTGTCGTATTTTCTTTCTTTTGTTTGCAAATTTAAATTCGAATATTCGTACATTAACACTATTATTAGGCCTTGAACTTTAATTCGGTCTAGGTAAATAGCATGCGGGTGCTATATCTGAATACGCACCTAGTCAGTTCGGATGTTCCAAATGCTTGTTTCCGCATTAAGCCCCAGTGCCGCAGACACTCTCAATAATTTTAAATCATACAAATTGTTATACCCCAGAAATGTTTACACTGATATTAAATCACGCTTGGGTAAAAATGAAAGTATTAGGGTGAGCCGGAATAAGATTATAGAGACGGTTTTTCACGAATTCTATTAATGAAAAAGTTTACCTATGTCCAAACATAATGTGTAACTTTAATCTTCGATCACAATGAAATGAAGGAAAACCGGTTCATTTTTCATTTATTCAAATAAATATAACATTGAGAGGAAACCGTTTAGGACTAATTTGAGAAAACGAAAATGTGTGAATTCCGGAAGTATAGCTTCCTATTTCCCTTGTATTTTTAAGAGCTTGTTTTTATACGCTTGATTGATATTATTACTGAAATCAAAATAATCATTGGATACAGGATATTCATTTAGCTACGTTTGTATTTGTTTATAGTAACGGTCGATAATTACTGTTTATATTATTGTGGAGTAACTAATGTGAAATAAAAGTTCGTCTAAATTCTATAATGTACTTCGTACACTCACTAAGATTTTTATCAACATTTTGAAAAAGCCATAAGACTAGGTAGCTAATGGAAGAAATACTTATAATTAGGTATCTAATTAAGTATCCATTTTCAAGGGAAAAGCCACAACAAGTTATGCTACTAAAAAAAAATTAAATGAAAAAGTTTTATGGATAAGGAAAAATCACATAGGCAGAAATATTATCACTTCACTCTTACCGTTAATTACGCCTTCCTTCAATTGAACACTGAACAGTTGTCTGTCCTTAGAATGTCCTAAGTCCTAGATATGACCGCCTTAAATAGGTGTCCTTAGTATGAGCATAATCTCATGTAACATACGCTTGAGTGCTAGGTCACTATTCTATTGCTATTTTATAAAATTTATTATAATGTATTAGGTATTTAATTTCAATGAACTCAACAATTTTAATTAATTTAATTGAAAAAACTACATACATTTCAATATATGTATACCTATAGGGCAAACAGACTATCTGTCCGTATTTGTACTCGCTACAAACAGCGTAAAACAATGGCCCTTTAATCCAGTTTTAAATCTATAAATATATTTCACGTTAAAGCAATTCTATTTGCTAAACGTTCATTTCGCACATATAACTGCCAAATAAACAACAAGTGCAGTCATTATATTAAGAGAAAATCAGGGCAGCACCAAAATAATCTGTGCTGAGTTTTATTGTAACATAAACTGCTATAAGCCATTTCGTAAACCACAATATACAATTGTATGTCGAATTGCATTACAATAAATCTTAAACATTTTAAGTGTAAGATGAAACTACGGTCGATGTAGCCATACAATTTATTAAAGGCCGTGTTAACCTTTGCAGAAGATTTACTGAAAAGAAACGTTTATATTGAAAGGAGTTGTAGGTTCACGGATTGATGAGATAATAAAGCGTTCATTTTGACACCAATCTGGTGTTTATTATTTGGGACAAATGCGACCCGCCGCCTGTAACCCGACACCATGCCGTCTGTCGACCGACACCACTCATCTTGTTTGATCTACTGAGAGCTTTTTAAACTTTTTATGTCATAGTTTAGTGTGCTTTAAGCGCCTTTATTGCTGTATAAACATTTCAGGGATTATTCTTCGACTGCGGCGGAGACATTATAGGATTCCGTGTTTTGACAGTCCAGTTCAACTACAAAACTATTTTTGTAGCTTTCAATAAGACATATTTGAAAACTGTGAAGTGATTTAACAAATACGGCACGTTCTCTCGAAAATATAACATTGCACAAATAGTTTGTTGTAGGTAGCCAGCATTAACAGAAGCTCTCTAAATGTTATCGAGAGCGCCGATAGATTTATTCTGATAAGATAAACAAAACAACAAATCAAGGGCTCGTCTTGTATTGTATATTTTTACCTTCAACGTTTAAAGTTCTCAATATATTGTTGATGTTAATTAATGAAATATATTTAATTTGTTAAATAGTAGGTACCTAAGTAGAGTATCTCTTCACATTAAGATCGATCGTTATGTCTTGTTATGTACTTACATACTTACAAATAATAATATTGCTCCAATGAATTCGAAAACATCTTATCGCCTGCAAGAAACCGTTTATATTTATTTAAATAAATGAAGGGATGCTCCACTGTCGTCTACTCTATGGCAGCGTTAAGCGGTCGGATTTTTAAATAAACATTTTTAATGATCGGCCCGCGCTCCGCCAGGTGTACGCAGACGGTCCGGCCCCACTCTCCTCAACCCGAATCCTTCCCACTTCTTTTGTTCCTATTCATAGAATTCCCTGACATGACCTGTAACAATAATCAAATTATGATTCCAAGGAAGTGAGCCATTCACCATTTTACCGAGCTACTCAACGTCACTCTTATTAATGTTGATGACGTCCAAACGATACCATTAATCATTGAAGTATAATTTAAAATTGGTATCCGCTACTTGTTGTATTTAAAAATTATTTAAAGATGTTACATCCGCTATGTTATTATTTTTCAATATGGTAAATATTTATTTATCGCTTTCCTCACAAAATATATTCATAAACAATCTTAGACAATATTATCCTCTTGTAATAAAAACGAATCATCTAACTGTTTCACATTATAATAAATACACATTATACAGTTGCTCATAATTTTTAATTATATCAATAAATTGTTGATATCTATAAAACTGTTTCGTAATAAAAGAGAAATGGAGCTTCATTATCCTATATGTATATTATTATCACGAGTAAGGTCAATAGTTATCTAGCCATAATGTATTGTCTTCGATATTTCATATGCCAGGAAACAATAACATCAAAAATGGGAAGAAACAATTTCTTACCTACTACTGATTTATATTACCTATATGATTGAGACAAATGGATAACATTTATGTAATCAGCACGTGTATTGTTCGAAACAAAAGGAAGATATATAAAGGCTAAAAATACAACTACAGATTTAACTACACCTTAAGGCTATCGTTACGAAGCTTTAACTATCGCAATTTAACAAGTGGCCAGTGTGGGCGTTAGAAATAAACCTCTGATTATATTAAATAGACTGTCAAAAGTCGAAAGGGAAATGATGTATTGTCCAAATAACGTTTTGATTTTAATGGAGCAACCCTTATTATAAATAGATATTAAATAATGGAAATCATTGTTATTTAATAAAATGCCCACTTCCACGATAAGCTGTGTCCCTGTTAATAAATGTTCGTAGGTAGTTCGATTAAAAATAAACTAAAAGTTATTAATTATAAATGAAATAAAAATTAATATTTTTTAAATAAATTAACATAATATTGTAGAGCCTAGAGTGGCAAACCGCAAATCTATTCCCATTGGCGCTACAGTTGTTAATTTTCATTAAAAAAGCGACTTGTAGTAGTTTATAAATTATATAGGTACCCATTTTTTTTCTGAGATCCTGAGCATTAGCCCTTGGATTAAACGTTAACAGGAACAAAACTTTCAACACTTGTTGAAAGTTGTTGAAAAACTTTTAACACTTGTGGTTGGAAACAGATTTTTGAAACAATTCTGAATTGAACCTGACTAAAATACTGAAGGCACCTAAAACCTCTGCCTACAATTCACTTGTTTACTGTACTGATTATGTTATTATCTATAATTTATTATTGTGTCGTTAACATATTCCTTACATAATATTTTGTAATATACATTTAAGTATATTGTCATTAATAATCCTTTCATTTTAGAGAATGGCACAATACATTAAATAATTATTCAAATTCAGCTGGCATCGCTTGAGGCTGCAATCTGACGCCATCTCTGTGCAATGACACTGATCCGTATCGATCACATTTTACTTCGACCACAATAACCGTCTCGTTAACTATGCCCGTTAGATAAATGCTTGTTTATTGTGCAATACACCATGACTATAGCTTAAGAACACGGATATTATTACATGTAAGTAATAGCTTGAATAAGAAAATAACTTCTAGTTACTTACACTGATTTACATTACCAATACTCGCTTGGCTTTATGTTTCGACTTTGTTATATTTTTGTATTTTATCTTAATGCATCAAATATGACATCTCAAGTATATAAATGTTTTCCCTCGTAATAAATGTAGTTAAAAACGATTCAACATTGAATTTTTAACTTGATTCACTTTGTCTGATTTCATAAATATCTCGGAGTTGCCACTAAAAAGCATCTTATATCATATTTAAGACGATAAAAAGAATATAAAATGTTCTAATGTACTCCATTTGTGCCAGTTTATCAATCGATATAAGTTACGTCTAATAAATTTATTTCTCAAAGCTCCAGATATCATTTTATGTGTTACCAAATTTTATTGTGCACCATAAAATTGATTTTACTACCGAGTTAAAAAGTCTGCATTATTTTGTTCACGTGTATGGTAAATCATGAGTTAAGTACGGTGTTCGAAGAGTCATATCATTGTTATTAATTATTTAGTAATCATAAGAATTATTCAGTGAACATAAAACTTCCATACGTAAAGTGTTGCATACCATGTGTAAAGTGGCAACTCTATGCCTTTATAAAAAATATGGTATTTTATGGTGAAAGCTCCAGAAAACCTACTTTATCTTGTACTGAGATCGAGGTTCCAAATCTGATTCACCTATAATGTTCAGCAACAGGTATAATAAAGGACGAGCTTGTATAACCAGTAGCAGCAATTCCACGCGGGATTCCCAGAAATCCATGCGAATAAGCAATTTCATGAGGACAAACATCATCTAAATCAGATCGCCAATTAATATACGACACTATATACGTAGGCGAATGCGTGATTTAAAAAAGAATCAGAGGATATTGAGCTTGATATTGACCAGAATAAATAAGAGTATTAAAGTATTATTTAGGCTGTTGTTTACGTGTCGAGTAGCTAGATGCTTATAATAGACCTCTGAAAGTGCCCAAATAACGTCGTTCGTTTCAGTCAATTTTATGGTTAAGAAATATTGTATTACTATTTATGTAGGAATAATTTTATTGTCAGGTTTTGATTTACAATGTACAAGACTTAACAAGACACGTCGAGATGTACTGTTGTGTAATGCTCGTTAGTAAAGATGGATGATGTAAATTGCATTCCTAATCAGTTACGTTGAGATCTTTTAAAGAATCATTCGAGTTGTTATTGTAAAGTAATGGTTTATCGATATTTCATTATGTTTGTTATGATGATACATCGTAACGTCGGGCTCGCCAGAGTGCGGCCATGCTCTACGATAAGATGTCCAAAATAACTATATTGAACATCTCAAACGCTCCAGATAAAACAACTACATATACAATTTAATATAACGCAATTCTTAATTATATAATATGGTTCTTAGATGTTCATAAGACGTTCAAAGTGTTGTGAATTGTGAAACTACGAATTTAAGACAGAATTATAATATATTAAAGGTTTATTTTTATTTTTCCAAGCCCACACTAAGATTTATTGCGTAGAAAATAGGTAGAACACTCGTACGTATACCTAATGTAGATTTCCATAAATCTGTAAAATGCAATAGGAACGTGGTATTTACTTACATGGGAAATAAATCAATATTCTGAACGCGTTGGTTAATTAATATTTTAATGTATTCTAATTAGTAGCATGAATCTCCTGTTAAACGTTATTTGGCATGGACAGCGGGTAGCAAGGTCCACGATGAGGTCGTGTAGAGGTATTTTTAATGCGTTCTGAGGAATACATTGTTTACTTGCATGTGTATCATATATAAATATATTTTCCACTAGCGTAAGTTAACGATTGTAACATTGTTTGGAGATTCCCTGATCCAATTTAACTGTAACACAAATATTTCATAAGTATTTACATAATACAGTTTTCGCGCTTGCTCTACATTAAGTGGGTATAGTTTCTTTTGATTTATTCTTTTTTTCTTTTAAGCTCTATATTTTCCATATAGTTAATATGGATATTCTTTTGTTGATAATGAAATTCACGTGTCACTAGATACAAATATTTATTTTAAAATCTTTCATCTTATTCATGTATCATTTTTAATAATACGTCTTTAATAATTAATTTGAAAACATACATAAATGGAGGAATTAACGGTGAAGCAAAATTATTCAAAAATATGTAAATTGAGCCTTAAAATAACGAATTTCTGTAGAATTTATAATAAGTATTTTTGAATTTTGAATTTATATTGAAATGAGCGTAATCTCCAGCATAAGGATGAGTTTAAAATTCAATATGTATCTGAGCTTCAATTTCTCGTGAACATGTAACGTATACGAGTAGGTACGCCTCACTTATACGCTTCCTGAAAGCATTTTATACAAAGAAACCTTGTTCCTTACGAACCGACTGTTCATGACACACACACATTGCTATGAAGTCGAATAAAGTTAGGATTTAGCCAGATAATACACTCACTATAGGTATTATCCACAATAATTATCTACGAAATATTTCATTTTCCTCCTGGGAGGTTAATCCAAAGTCTCTACCGAATCGAAATCTGCTTAATCAATTTATTTTTATTCTAAAAACATGAATGAAATGAATAAACAGATTATGATTTAGGAAATATGGTATGAGATACGTAATAAAAAATGATTTAGTGTCTCTCTAAAGACTCTCAACTCTTACCAGACTTGTATTGAAATATGTATACGCAATGTGTCAATATGTAATTGAAATAAACCAATATTGAAGGTATTGCACCTACGACGTCGACATCATACCTAATAGATATATTAACTTATAACCAATAGTTAAACTAAATCGGATTATTGAAAAATTTATTAATTATAGATTGTTTAATTTTCATTTCTATAAAAAAGTATTACACTATTGTTAAATAAATGAAATAATATTTATGTATTTGCTTTTAGACGCAGCGGCAGAAATCGGAAAAGCGGGCACGAGTGGCTCGAGAGGAAGCGCGCCCTAAACTTTTCATTCAAAATACAACCAGTAAGTTTACATTTTATCGTAATTCTATGGAATTATTTGAGCCTTCATGTCTTTTAATTTTTTATAGATAGAAAGAAAATGAAATAATTGCTCATAAAGTTAATGAATAAAATGGATTTTTTCTAATGATAATGAACGATAACTTACGATTTCAGTAAGCGTTATCCCCGGCGGTTGTGAATCATCATCATGCGGTGGTCCAGATTTTGGTTGTATTCAGGCGTTTAACAATACCTATCACTACTGCGTTTGTACCTCAAATGGTCAATTAGTAAGAGAAGGAGAAGAAGAAGCCTGTCCAAGAAGTACAGGTGGAGAATATAATTTTTTTTCAAACCATATTTTCAATTTATCCCTTTGCTGTTTTATATTTTTAATTTACTTTCAAAATATTTTGAAAATAAAGAATATTATGTCAAAATATTTACTAGTTTTAAAAATATAATTTTGTAATTTGAAGAGTTAAAAATGCTTAGTAAAATGTATATCAACTTCCAGTGCCACTAACGCAAAGCAAAGCAATCCACAACGTCATCCCACCGTCAAGACCGTCAAATGCGACAGGCCCCAGATTCCCGTCGACACCGGCCCCAGCACAAGTAAGACAATCCATCACTATTATATCTTATCATCTTATCTATCATGCTACAATGTTGTCTTATACAAACACTGCGATTAGGACAAGAATAGATTTTTAACCCTACCTCACTTTATTTACGTCCTGTATGTACATTGTACATATTTAAATGTATGTAATATGTATGATGGGGTAAGGTAACTATACCTTATGAAATATTATGATATAATAAATACATAAATGAATATATGTATTATATATATGTAAATTTTTTCGAGAACAAACGAATATTAAATAATGGTTATTTTTTCTGGCGTTCAAGCACTTTATTAAAAGCTTTCTGGCAGACAGACGGGATACAAAATATGAAATCAGTGTTTTTCCATGGTCACTGATAAATATTCATACAATCGTGATAACGTTTGATACCGACCCGTCACTTTGGCGTTCACCAAATTAAGAGAAAATAGGTCACTCAATACCTACGATAATTGAGAATGGCAAAATGGTTGCCTCACTAATAGATATAGAATTAATATAAAATATTTTCTCAGGGAGCCAAGTCTCTGGAGAGCAGCGAAATACTTCCTGCAACAACGGGAACCGACCCTTCGTTCATCGGCTCAGGAATCCATGCCAGTGCTAGCGCCCCAGTCATCGTGAGCATGATCGCTGGCTGCTTCCTATTGATCCTCATACCGATCGTTATCTTCTACCTCAGAAAAAGGATATGCAACGTCGATGGCAAAGTAAAACCGGTAGGAAGAAACTTTATCACGTCAGCTTCAGCTTTACATCTAACAACTTTCATTCCATTTCTCATACTAACACCCGATTGAATGCTCACTTAATCTCGTCACCTTAGTCATACGTGGTTGACGTCGCTTTGCAATTGTCAGCTTAGTATACATTATGTTTGTAGCGTGTACGACCAGGCGAGCCTCTGCTTGCTGAACGGTATATAACGAACCCGCAGTACGGCGTGTGCGGAGCGGCGACGGTGGCTTCGCTGGCGTCAGCGCCGGGGTCGCCGGCGCCGATCCATGCCAGTGAAACCAACGAGCCACAGGTCACCCTGCTGGAACGTAGCGCCCTCACATTCCTAGAAGAAGTTGGAGAAGGATGTTTCGGGAAAGTTCATAAAGGTGAATTAATAAAAATATTAAACATTCGTTTACATAATTATTGAAATCCTTTAAAAAATCTCTAGATTCTTGTCCCGTTAATATGTTCGACACTAGGATTTAAATTATACTTATTTTTATAAAAATCTTTTTACAAAAATAAGTAATCTATGTTTTCGCCTATTTTAATTACAAATTTCATCCAATTCGGTGCTGCAGTTGTAAAAGCATAAAAGGTGGTCAGTTTGTTAAACATAATATTTCATTTGAAATATTGTAATCATGTACTACTTATTTTATGAGTAGATAAACGAGCATTTTAGTTATCAAGTAAACTACCACAATAATAACTAAGTAGATATAACAATTAACGTTTTAATAATTCTTCGACTTTCAGGTGTTTTGCGTATTAGCAATGGTGAACAAGTTGTAGCTATAAAAGTATTGAAAGAGAGTGCCGGTCGCAGTGCAGAAGAAGACTTCGTCAGAGAGGTGTCCATAATGTCCACGTTCCGACATCCAAATATTTTGAGCTTGGTTGGAGTAGTGTATAGAGGTTAATATTCTTATTAATTTTGCAATAATAATTTTTGCTCTTTTTGAATTTTCCATACTTACCAAAATTTATATCTTCTTTTTCCAGATGATATAAACGCTAGTCCTTGGATGGTATTTGAGTATATGGAGTGGGGAGACTTAGCAGGAGTTCTAAGAGGATCCAGAGGCGGCGGGAGGGCTGGACCTACCTTAGTTGAAGCAGCATTACTCCACATAGCTCTACAAGTCGCACATGGCATGCAATATTTAGCTTCAAAAAGATTTGTCCACAGGGACCTAGCAGCTAGAAATTGCTTAGTGGGAGCAAATCTAGCAGTTAAAATAGCTGACTTTGGCATGTCTCGTGATGTGTACACGTGTGATTATTACAAAATGGGTGGTGAACGCCCGATGCCAGTCCGGTGGATGTCACCAGAAAGTATAGTCTACGCACGCTTCACTCATGAATCCGATGTCTGGTCTTACGGAGTTGTGCTTTGGGAAATTTATAGTCGTGGAAAGCAACCATACTATGGATGTAATAATGACGATGCCACAAAACGTATCATCAACGGAATATTACTGGTTCCTCCGGACGACTGCCCGCAATTCGCTTGCAGGTTAATGAGGGAATGTTGGGCAACAGATCCTCGAAATAGGATCGGCTTTGATGAAATATGTAGAAAACTAGAAGTAGCCGCAGCGGCAAGTGGAAGTAATACTCAAATAAGATTACCCCGACCTCCGCCTCCGCCTCAAGATTCAACTGGATATTTAATTCCTACTAAACCACCGTGCAATGCAGAATATTTAAAACCACTTCCCGACTTAGATCCCGATTCGGATTCCAGTGAAGACGAGGACATTGACGACTACACCTGACGTCCAGCTTCAAAACCAGAGTCTCAGTATGTGCCGCGCACTTCGCCACTGGCTGTACAAAATTTTACCACCTTCACATTTACATCTCGTGAGAATATTGAACATTTTGACTGTTAATCGTATAACGTAACGAGAGGTTTGTGGAGGAAATACTCAACTATTTTAGTGTGATATTGTATATAATATAGTTATATATGAATTGTATGTGTATGAGATAAAGTAAATATGAGTATACGTATATTAATGTATCAAATGTGCCATAGCATTACCAAAAAAATATATGCTTATCTACCTACTACAAATAATTTCATTGGATATGGAAATTTATATAAATAATTGTATTTTTAAGCTACAGTACTTTGTAAAATTGTGTTGTAAGTATATTATCGATTTAAAATTATTATATTATGATCTGAATATGTACCTAAATAATCAATATAATTTAATCATTACTTACCTATTACGTTGATTCTGCGGGTAAAAAATATTTATTTATACTTAATTTGTATAGCTGTACGTTTTAATATTAAATTTATAGGTAGGTAATGTAATATTATAGATATTATATTGTAATAAAAATTTAATAATTGGGAATCTATGGGTACAAGATTTGTGTGAAATTTAGCATAATAAAATTGTTGTTTAATTGTAATTGCTATTCAGGTAATTTAGTAAAAGTCGAATTATTGTAAATTTGGAACTTACTATTATACCTACTATAATACAAAATATACCTAAGTATGTACCTAACCAACAAGACATCACCCATATTTGTGAAATTATCGAACCTAACTTTCTATGTGTATTACAAAAAATGCATTTGTCTGTATGATTTAACGTCGAACAATATTTTTTTATTTAATATTTTTTTGTTAAATAATGTTATAATGTAGCTTCAAAAAGCCAATAGTGGGAATGTCAATAATCAATATAAACATACCTGAGGCTGACCATAATAACTAGGTGTACTTATACTGTGCCAATTTGTGAAAATTCATGAAATGTAAAAATTATCTGGATTTTCGAATTAAAAATTATATCTATCATTTAACACGATGAAATTGGTTTCATTCTCAGTCCTTCGGCCTACCTAGTAGTAGTTCCTACTGTTTGTATCCCTACATCCTTTATCAATGCAAGCACCAGTCTCAAGATAGTTGACTGTGTCTAGTTTGATTTGGAAAGCAGTCTAGGTATTGTTCATTTTTTCTATATTGCTGTAGGAACCTACACAGTACCTACCAAAAATAAGGGCTCGCCGCTGATAAATTCATTCTCCATTATTTCAAATGACCGCCTCCTTGGTACAGTGGTTGACGCGTGAGCGTAATACCGAGGGGTCCTGGGTTCGATTCCCGGTGGAGACGAAGAAAAAAAAATGTCTCGGTCTGGTAGGACACAGAAGGCTGATAGCTACTTGTCCCTAAAGAAAATCGATCAGTGAAACAGATGTGTAACATCTGCCCCTTACCCCACTAGGGGACATGGGACTTCACTTCACTTGATTATTTCAAATACATAATAACGCCATCGTAATCTTCTGTTCACATTTACTGAGGTTATAGGTATGGTTATTCTCTCTAGAACTCTTCATTAAAACTGGGTATGTTTTACAATCTGCAAGCAGAAATAGTTGAGACATTTCACCGATAAAATAATAAACTAGTCTTTCCTGCAGATTATTGATTACCTATTTATCCAATTTGCCCAATCTTATAGATATAGATAATAGACTATAGTGATATTGTAATACTGTGATACCTAGTGAAGCATAATTTAATTTGCGTAATGTAGCAAAAAAATGTACCTACCTATAAGCAGCTGCTAGTAAGCAGTTCTCGACTTCGTCCATGTGTTTATGAAAATAAGGCAAGCTTATCTTGAGCTCATATTTAAAAAGGCGGTATATTATGTTGGTCACAGAGTGGTCACAGAGCAAGTACCAAATATATTTAATGCTCATAAGAGGTATGTAATGAGATAGAGTTGCAAATTGCAATTACAAAGTTTTATATAGGAGCTGTGATAGGAGCCGTATAAAAATTAAACTATAATTTAAAATTTTAGAGTTAACAATCCTGAATGTGGGACGGAGAAATAATGCCTATATACCTAGTATAAAATACTTAAATTTAACATTGCCTGGAATTTAACCTACATCCTTCTAATCCTATGACCTATCCTACTTCCTACTTCCTATCCTACCACTGCAGCTATCCTACTAATATTATAGATGCGAAAGTTTGTGAGGATGAGTATGTGTTTGTTTGTTACTCTTTCACGCAAATACTACTGAACCGATTACAATGAAATTTAGCACACATATAGAGGGTAATTTCAATTAACACATAGGCTAAGTTTTATCCCGAAAATCCCACGTGAACGAGAAATATGCGGGTTTTTCTTCGAAAACGCGGACGAAGCCGCGGGCGGAAAGCTAGTACTATATAAATTCAACCACAGAATGTGTAACGGAGGTAGGTAGAAAAATGTACAAAAATATTATATTCGAGCAATAAATTGTTGCAATTATTTAGATAATGGATAAATTCAACAATTATTGTAAATGTAGTAACTAGTAAACCTGACATATAATTCTATCTCAATACTACAAGTTTCAGGATTTTCTAAGGGTGAAATGATAATAATATTATGCATAAATAAATCACCGCCAAAAAAGAAGTCTCACGGCGAAGGTAGGAACTAAATCTAACAGGTCGGCCATATTGTAGAAAAAACTCACGAGTTGCCGCTATATCACTGAGATTTGAACTAAACAGAAAAAAATATTCTATGGAAAACGAAGAATCTCATTGCAGTGTAGACAACTCACACTTCACACACTACCTGTATCAAACGGACTATGGTCTATGAGTGCTATATAACTGATAGAAAACCTTTAAGCGTTACTGAGTAATATAATAACTGTTATTTATATTATTAATACTCCATAAAATAAATAAATACTCACTAGTCACTACTACACACTACTATACTCAACACAAATAAAATGTATTTCCTATTAATCTTATCACATCTTTTGACTAAGAGCAATTAACCTATAGAGTACTTGTATCGAGCGTATACAATTTACATATATTTGTTTCTCTCTATCTAAAGAAAACGTCGTATGAAAGAATGAGACAGCTATAGACAACAAGCTACGTTTCAACATAGTCATGGCACCATTTTTACTATAGGTACGTATTTAGATAGATAGAAGGTGATAGTGATGGGATGTGCTTCAATCGATAAAATCGTGAATGTATTTTGCATTTACGGTTTCGTGAAATAATAAATAATAAAAAAACAAAACTTATAATTAATTTCAGTTGAATACATTATTTGTTTAATCCTACGTATATAATAAATGCGAAATTATGTGAGAAGGGATGTTACTCTTTCACTGCGGAACCGATTACAATGAAATTTTGTACATACACACAAAGGTTAGGTTTTATCCCGGAAATCCCACGTGAACGGGAACTGTGCAGGATTTTCTTTAAAAACGCGGGCGGAAAGTTAGTACATTATAAAAGAAATTTTAAAACTTGAAATGTAATTTAAAATAAAGAAGGAAATGATGATAAAGTTAAAGGAGTGAGGAGAAAGGCACAGTCAGCATGAAGGAATCATGCAGCATTTTAACAAGTTAATAAAAGGACAGTCTTAATGAAAACATTTTCCTAACATCCTACTAATAAATCGAAAGTTTGTGAGGATGGATGTTTGTTACTCTTTCACGCGAATACTACTAAACCGATTACAATGAAATTTGGAAAAATTACTTTTGATCCCGTAAATCCAACAGGAATGGGAACTATGCGGGTTTTTCTTTGAAAACGCATGTATATTAAGTATGTATTTCAATAGTAGTTTCTCATCTATGAGAACTATCATTTAATCAACCGTTTAATTTTCACATAGTTACACATTTAAAGTAGGTAACTTATGTGTAAAAAATTTCAAAATAAAAATTCACTCTCTTTAATCAAATGTATTTATTATCTACAGGAACAAAAAAAAAACGTAAGCGTAAGATTGCACAATTCTTCTAGAGTATTCATCTTGATAACACGTAGGCTCGAAATGCAGTGAACACAATATTGCAAATTGTGGCGGCGTCCAATCAACTCATGTCTCACGTTTTATACCCATTTTTTATTTAGCTCTGGAAATCTAAAACAAAATGAATTTATTAATAATCTGAAAGAGAAATTAATAAACAACAAACGAAAACTAAAACACATAGGGCAAATAAAACAACCACGTGGTATGTTTTATTTTCCTGCGGTAAAAAATTTACATCTATTATTTGCAACAACAACTACATATAAATCTGATTTATGAAACAAAATAAATAAATCAACGTTAATATGAAATAGATTTTTTGTCATAAATCGATAATATACGCTAGATGTGTTACAACACTACGGTGGTAAACAAAATGCCAAACGTGATATTATTGTGACGTTTTTTAAAAATTATTTCATTATTTTATATTCCACAACCCCATAAAGTGGGTAAATGTTACAGTTACAACATAAAATTACGAAAAAGCGCTTGATAAAACCTTCAAATAGGTTTAAAACATAAATATTTATCAATTTGCTGAAAATCACTTACCGATGGAAAGATATTTTTACATTGTTTTTGTCCAAAACTCCCATTCGACTAGTGATAGCCGGTTGCTAAACATACAATAGTTATTTTAGCACACTGACAAATAAAAAGAAACACTGTACACTTTATATTTTCTAAATATTTCGTTAAAAACACTTGACGCACTGAGCCCACCAGCTGGTTGGAAAACAAACTGACTGCCGGCGCGCTACGTTTGAAGACAGTGCAGATACTCTATCGCTATCTCAATCTGGCTTATGCTGTTATTGACTAAGAGTAAGTATATTAGAAAATATGTATTTTGTTCTGTCTTAATATAAGAACTCTATAGGTTAATTGCTCTTAGTCTTTTGAATTCAAAAAATGCTGGCAACATCAGCGCCGCGTCCACGGGACTTCTTTTGTGATGTTCACTCTAGTGCTCTCGTCATCGCTAATCATTATCTATGGACTGGCATGTCAAATGTCAAGGTAATTGTCAAGCAAGTAAAACAATGAAAAAGCGCGGGAAACTTCGAATGAAGCGGGTGTAATTTTACATATCTGAGTTAAAATAATTAATTTTTATATGATCAGTGGAGTTTGGTTTTGTATATATAGCTTATAATTGTATATATTTTATTAATTGTGTATAGTTAGTGTTTATTTAGGTAAGTTTTTGTATATATTTAATTTATAGTATGTAAAAAGTTAAATTTCGTGAGGTAAGGTTCGGACTGATTGTTCTATGAACGATCCTCCGGATCCTATTCCCCCGGGACTGGTTACCACCGGTCCTGAGGTAGCTAGTTATATAACAATTCCAAATGTTACAAATACATGCTTAGATCAGATTTTGGAGAGTACTCCAAAGAAACGACGCTATAGAAAGCATGCAAAAGATTCAAATGAATCAATGATCACTGAAAATATTGATGTTGGTGATAAACTAAATAGATCTAATGATAATACTAAATTACATGACTCTGTTGCTTTACAAGATAGTCGGTGTGAATATGTACCTTCAGATTCCTTCCCTTACATTGTTCATGTACAGAGAACTGAAACAACTCCCGGCGATGGCTCCACTCTGCATCCCATTACTTTTGGAAGGTTTTTAAAGAATAATAACATTAAAAACATTGTATCTGGTAGCATTAAAAAAATAGGCAGAAACCGTTGCATTGTTGCTTTCACAACGGCACAGGATGCTAATGAGTTCATCAAAAATAAAAATTTGAGTAGTTTTAATCTTAGTGCAAAAATTCCATCATTCAATATTACCAGAATTGGTATTGTTAAAGGCATACCATCCGAGTGGTCCCCCGAGGAAGTAAAAGAATATGTGTCCACCCCAGTAGGTTGTGGTAAAATAATTAAGGTCCGAAGGATAAATTATAAGGTTAATATTAATGGTACTATATCTTGGAAACCTACACAATCAGTTGTTATAACATTTGATGGACAAGTTCTCCCTGAGCGTGTTTATGTTTGTTATAACTCTTTGCCAGTAAACTTATATATTTTCCCTACCATCCAATGTTATCAATGTTGTAGATATGGTCACACTAAAAATATTTGTCGTTCCAAACCTAGGTGTTACAAGTGTGGTCAAGACCACACAGGCGACACTTGTACGGTAGAAGAAGATTGTGCGTCATGCTTATTATGTTCTGGTTTCCATTATGCTTCTAACAAAATCTGTCCTGAGTATAAACGGCAAAAAGATATCAAAATATGTATGGCTCAAAAAAATATTTCTTATGGTGAGGCAAGCAAATTTTACCCACAAATTACAAAATCATATGGCGAGGTATTGATGGCACCCCCTTCTAATTCAACCCCAAACAGAATAAGTGTTAATAATACAAATTCTTCATACAAAAAAACTTTTCATTTAAAACCTAAATTGCCTCCTAAGTCTATAAAGGGTTATGACAAAGTTGCTCATAATGATATTATTAGACAAGCTCAGATTCCTACGCCTGAAAATGGCTGCGGATATCAAGTGGT
This sequence comes from Colias croceus, assembly GCF_905220415.1. Lineage (NCBI taxonomy): Eukaryota > Metazoa > Arthropoda > Insecta > Lepidoptera > Pieridae > Colias > Colias croceus. The sequence continues at coordinate 4,463,116 of NC_059539.1, read as the reverse complement.
CCATAATGAAACCGAAACATCTCAGATTATGGATATTATAACTTCTTTGATTAACACTTTATTAAAAAATAAAACATTAAAACCGTCCAACGTTGCCACTTTGTATGATAGCATAAGTAATAATAATGGATTCCAGAATAATACAGTGGAACTGCAGGAGCATAATTCCTAAGAAATCGGATTTAATTCATATTATAAATAAGCATGATCCTATTATAATCGCTCTTAACGAGACTTGGCTAAAGCCAAATCTCAATTTTAGAATTCCAGGTTATGTTTGTATCCGTGATGACAGAATTGAGGGGTATGGTGGTGCTGCCATACTCATCAAAAAGTCTATACAATTTAAACGCTTAGTATTACCAGCTCACAATAATAAATACTTAAATAATGTTGGAATTAATATAAAAAATAGTCTCTCTATCATTTCAATTTATATATCATATAACACTGCTTCTACGTTTGACTATATACAAAATTTAATTAGCTCTATTTCTACCCCTTTGTTGATACTGGGTGATTTTAATGCCCATCATCAATACTGGGGAAGTAGTATTACGAATAGTAGCGGCCTACAATTTTTAAATATCTTTGACAAGTATAATTTATGCATGCTCAATACAGGTGAGCGAACAAGACGTACACGAGCGAATGAAATTTTTAGTGCGGTAGATCTCTCTCTGTGCTCTCCAGGATTAGCATCATATATTTCTTGGTGTCCTCTAGCAACTTCATTTGGTAGTGATCATTTTCCCCTGTTAATGACCATTCCTATAGGAAACAAAATACATAATACGAGCATAAAGCCTCGTTTGAGGTATAAGCTCCATAATGCAGACTGGCATAAGTTTAAAGAAGAGGTTGATCGCCAAATTAAAGAATTACCTGAGATTAATGCAAGCAATGAAGAGTCTTGTTCTGTACATTTAGCCAAGATTTTGATTGATGCTGCTGATAAAACTTTACCCCACAAATCTATGCATCCTTCGAAAATTCCAAGTCCTCCTTGGTGGGAAGAAGAATGTAGTAATGCTGTTAAAGAAAGAAAGCGCATTGAAAAAATATATGCCAATGACATGTCCGAAATAAATTTTGAAATTCTTTCTCAAGCTATCAATTCCACCAGATTACTGCTTAAAAAGAAGAAACGAGAAGGATGGCAATCTTTTTGCTCATCTTTAGCGCCCGAAACAAACTCCAGAGAAGTATGGAAAAATATTAGACGCTTCCGATCAGCTTTCAGAGAACAGACATCAATAATATCAAAGGAATTAGCGATTAATTTTATGGACAATTTAGCCCCGTCTACAGCAAGAGTTTATTCAATTAAAGCCTCCTACTATCTGCCCTATGGACCATAATTATGGCTCCCTATTAGCTTCACCGTTTATACTTGATGAACTTAAAGGTATTTTATCATCTGTTAAGGATTCTGCTCCTGGATTGGATGGAATTCCGTATTCTTTTCTATCACATCTTTCTGAAAATTGCTTAAACTATTATCTTGATCTTATTAATTCCATCATGATTTCTGGGAATGTTCCGCTGTCTTGGAAATCTCAAGAAATAATTCCAATTTTAAAACCAAATAAATCTCCAACTGCAGTGTCTTCATATAGACCCGTTGCTTTGTCGTCTGTATTAACCAAAATTTCAGAACATTTAATCAAAAACCGTTTGGAGTGGTTCCTAGAACACAACAAAATCCTTTCAAAGACGCAATTCGGCTTTCGTAAGTCGAAAAGTGCTATTGACAACATCAGCATCCTAACTACGGATATAAATTTAGCTTTTTCAAATGATCAACAAGTTATTGCCGCGTTTCTAGACATTCGTTCGGCATATGACAATGTAGTCATCTCAATACTCCAGAATAAACTTTATAAAATGAACATCCCTGGTTTATTGGTTAATTTCATTATAAATATATTAAAAGAAAGACATGTGGTTTGTAATGTTGACGACACAGTTAGTATTGTCCGTACTATCAGTAAAGGTCTTCCACAAGGGTCAGTTCTAAGTCCTATTCTATATAATGTTTATAGTTATGACCTAGAAAATGTATTTAGTAGTTATGTCAATGTCCTTCAATATGCTGATGATTTGGTATTGTACACTGTTGATTCAAAATTAGAGACGGCCAGTATTTTGTTAAATAATGGTCTTGCTGATCTTAATCGATGGATGGATCAAAATGGTTTGGATATTTCTATTGATAAGAGCGTTGCGGTAGTGTTTACAAAGAAACGAATAGTTCCTAGGGTTTGTGTCACTTATAATAATAAACAAATTCCAATTCAAAATCATGCAAAATTTTTAGGTATTATCTTAGATAGTAAAATGACAGGTACTTTTCACATCGACTACATTTGTACAAAATGTGAAAATATTTTAAATATGTTACGATGTCTTTCTGGGGTTTGGTGGGGTGCACATCCTTCTTGTATGAAATTAGTATATAATGCCTTGCTTCGTAGTATCCTAGACTACGGAATGTTTTTATTAGAAAGTGGAAATATAACTGCTCTTCACAAGCTGGATAAAATTCAAGCTAAAGCCCTCCGGATTATTTTAGGTGCTATGAAATCGAGTCCCATAAACGCCCTTCAGGTTGAATGTGGAGATCCTCCACTGAAGATCAGAAGGCAATATTTATCTGATAGATTTTTGTTCCGTATAGTACAATTCACCAACCATCCATTAATAAACAAGTTAAAAATGTTAAACGATCGAATACGTACGTCTTCATTCTGGAAAAATAAATCTATACCTTGCTTAATTGTAAGTTACCGTAAATTCATCTCAATGTCAACCAATATTTTTCAGTCCCCAGTTTTACCGCTTTTTGCTTATAACTACCAGAGCCTTTTGATCAAACCAATTATAAAGTACAATATAGGAATCAGTAAGCAAGATAATATAGATTCAAATGTAAACTTTAGATTTAATGTTGATAAGGAGTGGCGTAATTGGCATCATATTTTTACTGATGCGTCTAAATCATCAACTGATAGTTGTGTTGGAGTTGGTATATTTCACGTTCAATATAAAATCACACAAAAGATTAAGCTACCGCCGGAGTCTTCAGTCTTTACTGGAGAATGCTTTGGGCTCCTAAAAGCATTAGAATATATTAAATTAATGAAGCTACCTAAATCTGTAATTTTTTCTGATTCAATGAGTTCTCTGCAATGCTTAGATAAATATTCTTTTTACAATAAACCATTTTACCCTGTTATTTTTCAAATCAAAAATAAGTTGCATGAATGCATTAATCTAGGTTACCTGGTAACTTTTGCTTGGATCCCGAGCCATCGTGGAATCCAAGGAAATGATAGGGCTGATAGCTTGGCCAAGGATGCGGTGCGGTGTGGAGATATGTTTCCATACATGAACTATTCTCATGACCTGCTAACATTACCGAAGCGATATCTCTTTGAAACGTGGAATAAAGTCTGGGCAGATACTGGGCAATGTAAGGGAAGGAATTATTATAGAATCCAACCGACAATACCAATAAAGCCTTGGTTTGTTGGTGTTGAAGCAAATAAATTAGTTATATCTTCAATAAGTCGCATGAGAATTGGACATATGTGTGTTCCTAGTCATTTAGCCAGAATTGGTGTGTTAAATACTGAAGTTTGCGAGTGTGGGGAGGGCGAGGGAAATATAGACCACATATTTTTCTCTTGCTCTCTATACGACCATTCTAACTTTTATGATTCCTTAATATCCTCAAATGTTCCTCTTCCTACTCGTATGTCCTATCTATTTATGTACCCTAAAAAATATCTGAGTAATATATCTAATTTTATATGTAGCAATAATATCAAATTGTAATGTTCATTAATTTCCATTTATTCTATTTAATTTATGTAAATATGTATTAATATAATGTAAGTATTTATTTTATTCCTAAACTCTTTTGATCACCTTGCTATCGTCCTACGTCCTTTCCTATTTTTCCGTGTATGGTTTCCCTACCTTTTACTTGACACTGGCAAATGGTTATCTTATTGCCATAACCTGTGGCCATAACAGAGAAAAAAAAAAAAAAAAAAAAAGTAAAACAATTTTCACTTTTCAGTTCTCAGTTCGTGCGGCTGCGGTTTTGTGTTATTTTTCTAAATAACTATAAAAGTAAATTGGTATTTATCTTATTTGTGTGTGTTAAAATGGTGTGTATTGGTTAAAATATCAACAATGGGAACTTTTAAAATAAAATAAAGCTTCACATTGTGGTATTGTGAAAATGCCTCCTGTAAATTCTAAAGGAAAAAAGAACGGCGCCGAATACGAGGTAAGTATTTATTTATAAGAAATGGATGATAAACTTAATTTCAGTTAAGTTGTAAATTGCAATTGTGAGTTAAGTTGAATTTATTCGTAAGAAAAATATGAGAAAAGTAGGTACCTACCTATTGTATTATTGTATTGCAAACTATGTCACCTGGCTTTTACATGTAACTTGAATACGTACTTTACAATTTAATATTTTCACATTTTCTTTAATGTCTTCGTGAATTGAAACGACGTAATTTTTTGTTCGTGACAGAAATTTTTATTCTAAATTCTATAATTGTTTAATTGTTTAAAGTCTAACTGGAGACATGTTTATGTCATGTGTTTGAAATTGGCCTGTTAAATATCCATAATATTTACATAATATTAGATGTTATGCATTGCCTGACAAGGTTAAATACTACTTTGGCTTCTGTTTTCATAATATAATGAGTTATTTTTTACATTCTTATACACTTATGGTTTGAGTGGGTTGTTGTAAAGCCAAGTATCATGTTACAGAATATCATTACCACAAAATGTACAGTGTTGGATTTCGAGCGATACATTCAAGAAAACAAAACATTATTACTCAATGATCCATTGAGAGACATACTATTGTATCCATCTGATGATGTTTCCGTAAGTGTTTATTTACATTTAATACCTCTGTTAAAACTATGATAAATAGCATGTTTTAACAAATAATTGTTTAAAATTTCCTGTTTTAGTTCGTTAAGATGTGTTACTTATTTAAAGATACACATTTTATAAGTCCCTGTCTAAGTGTAGAACTGATAAATAAAACATATATTTAATTAATTTGGTGTATCATTCAAACTAAGAAAATCTAACAACATTTTTTTTTTTAGATTAGTTGTTGTTTGTTTATTTCATTTATTATATTATTCTGACTGACATAAAAATATTTGTAGAGTGTAGTACTGCCCCGAAGATGGAGGACAGTAACAACAGCTGTTCCAGATGTCAGAACGGCTGCAACATGTCCCCTCCTCACTAGACAAGCCCTGCTCAGCTATGCGTCTAGTTGGAATCTGGTTCACTACAAATATAGCAATTATTCAGGCTCTTATCTAAACTTGCCTAGGTATGTTGTTTTCCTGTTAACTTATATCATGTTTGTTATATTCAATTGATGTTAATATACCAATAATATTAGAATAAACACAAATGACAAAATGCTTAAGTACCATATTGTTTGATCAGTAACATAGCTAATTAATACTATCTGTAATATGAATCTAACTTCAACATATTATTTTTCTTATTTTCACATTTACAAAATTCTGTAATAATTCTTATTATCAAGCCACAAATGATAAGGTCTTGAACAGGAAATAACAGAGAATTCAGAAAGGAACAATCCTATATTTTAATTAATGCTAAATAAAGTGGAATCATGGAATGTTATCATAAGACAAACAAAATTTAGAAATGCTTGCTTGCTCATTAGCAAACCAATTAGAATTGAATTCATGGTCGGCATTCAAAGTTTGTAGATTGAAGTAAAATTTTTGAAGGTTAATTTGTATTTTTAAGGTCAAGAACATTTTCCACTTAAATATTAATAAATGACATTTAAATGTTACTCATATTCAAATGTAATATAGTCTTTCTTGTATTATTCAATAAATTATTCATATATTTTATTGCACATATTATAATGCTAACGTTTATTTTGAACATTTTTCTTTGACCATTTGATTGGATTATATATTATTATATATTTTTTGTTAATGTATGTAGGTATATTTGGAATACCTACTGCTAAATTTAAACATGTATTTTAAGATATTAGGTATCAATAGATTTAGCCATTAGTAATTGGAAAAACTTAGACTACAAGTTAGAAATTATAACTTGATATTATGTATATTTTTAGCCATTAGTATATTCTAGCTATATACTAGTACTACTATGTTGAAAAACTGCTGTATCTGGTAATTTTATGTATTTTTATATCAATTAAACTTACTTCTCATTAATAAATACATAATATCAGACCCTTAGATACAAAACTACCTGTAGAAGTCTATGACATAGATACTGAAACAGAAAGTGATCATGAAGCTCAAAGTAAAGTTGATGTTGGCACCAAAGAGGGCTACCTTCTCAAAGGACCGGAGATTGGCTCAGATAGGATATTCAGTAATCTCGCCTCCAAATCGTTTAAGAAACGATACTGCTCAATGGTCAGAGAAGCTGATGGGACCTACATACTTGAAGTATACAAAGATGAAAAGAAAACGGACACTAAGCTCACGATTGTAATGGATTTTTGTTCTGATGTTGTGAGAGTAAGTACGACTATCCTGTAGGTAAATGAAAGTACATAATTTAAATTTTGCTATGTTATGTACAGAGTTACAATTTCTTTATTGTTTTTTAAAGAACACAAAACGAGGGAGATTCTGTTTCGAATTGCGTATGTCAGGCAATAAAGGATACACGTTTGCTACCGAAAATGAGGTTGAAATGAAAGACTGGATAAATGCTTTTACAGCGGCTCTCAAGAAAAATAACGACCAAGGAAATCATCCTAATGACGAGGTATTAGACAAAGGTAAATTAAATGTATATTATTTACTGTACTAATAGGACTACTGCACTCCACATAAAATATAATATTATCATATATTTTTTAGGTATAACTTCTTTTCTTTGTTTTTAAATAGTATTTAATGATTTCAGATGCAGATATTTCGTTAACTGCCGAACCTCCTCCCCCTGTATATGGCACCCTTAAAGGCTTGGAGCACAGTATGAATCCGTTGCTAATGCGCTATTCAAGGGAGACCGACTTGTCCATAGCAGCGGCTCGAAATGACTGTCGTTCGAATATATTCAATCTGCCCTACAAAAGGGCACCCTCTCCCGAACCTCAGTTAGAACCTTTCAAGTAAGAATCTTTAGTTTTTTAATGTTGTTTGTGTTATATTAAACACCAAAAAACGAGCTTTTATATAGGTAAATTCCCTTATGAATTACTCACTCACTTGGTAAAAATCGCAGGGAAATCCGTTCAGTAGTTTTTTTACTTTTTTTTTATCAGTCGCGGCGGGGTACTTTTTTCAATATACAGCAGTAATGTTGATTAAATTTAAAATTTTGGGACTATTACAACAGGATAAGCCAGTTCTCTGATAAGAGATTACGCTCATTTATTACTACTATTAATAATGAGCTTATTATATTCGAACGATAAAACTATGTTGCAAAATAAAGGTCTCATTTATTTAATGTAGCGCATTTTATTTGTATGAGGTAATGTTTTTAATTTCATTTGTTAATACCTTCCAGATAACAAATACATTGTGAATATACTGTTTGTTTAGGAGTTTAGGAAAGTTGGTTAATGACTATATGTTAAATATATTATAACTATGTAGATACGTATTAAAAGTATGCAATTTTAAAATAAGTTAAGTAAATTGATTTATTGTAACTAGAGCAACTTGATGAGACAACAATTTTATGTTTTTTTTTCTTCGGAAAATTACTTCCCATTTATAAGACAACTATAGATGTGCTTCGCGGTTTCACCCGCGATGCTCCGCTCCATCGAAAAAATTTTTCAAATCGGACCAGATGTTCCTGAGATAAGCGCGTTCAAACAAACAAACTCTTCAGCTTTATAATATTAGTATAGATAGTATAGATAAATAGGAAGTAATTTTGTGTAATGTTACAAAAATAATATAAAATCGTCTCATTTTTATCTCTCCTTTGTCAAACAGGGAACATTTTGGCCAAAGAATATTGCTCAAATGCGAGAGTCTAAAGTTTAGGTTACAAGCACCGATAGACGGTGATAAGGAGCTGCTATGTCAAGTCGAACCGTACTTCACATATCTGGCAGTATACGACGCTCGGAGCGGCAGGAAAGTGACGGAAAACTTTCACTTTGACCTCAACCACACAGCCGTCAAGGATCTAGTCAATGAAAACGAGTGCACAAAGTCATTAGTTGAAAATTTTAGCTACGATGTTAAGTTAGATATTAAACAGATATCCGATGAGTGGTTTAAGTCAAAGAAACAGGTAATGGGTATTCGAAATATGTTGATATTGATTGTTAGAAACCAATGCGAAAATTGTTAAACTATCGCAATTTTATTGATGCATCTACTAAAGTCCGACCAAGATTTGGCTTACAAAAGATGATATAGACTGATTATCTATGTTTAACAGAGAAAGAAAATTGTTATCTATCTTATGATTTAAAATAGAAAATTGATTTCATCTCAAATTTTCTTCTCGCTCGCGTCTCTTAATTGCTTGTTTAAAATAGCTTATTAATAATTACAAACACGACACATTTGTTTACTACACAAGTCACAAAATAGTACACTTTCATATGAATAAGTTATACTATTTTGTTTATTTTCTTTTAATAAAATGTTTCTCCTTCATAGGTTGTTTTATCAGTAAACAATCCACATTCTGATCTGTTTTTGGTGGTGAAAATTGATAAAATCTTACAAGGCCATGTTAGTCAAGTTATGGAGCCATATCTCAAAGCAACAAAGGATCCTCGGCTGGGACTGAAAGTGCACAAAAATGTTCAAGCGTATGCAAATCGCGTAGGCAATTATAGAATGCCTTTCGCTTGGGCTGCGAAACCTTTGTTTAGGTAAGATTATTATGTAAAGGCACTTTTAGATGTAATAAAGAAAGTGAAGAATAAAGGGCAGATTTAAACAGCTTTTACAATTTTTTTGTTATGTGGCTATTGGCAGAGACTATTTCTGTAATATTTCAGATTTTTACAACAAAACAATATTGTATGATAAACTTGTATGATAATAATTAATTAATAGTATGGCATATAATAAATGGATTTTCCTTGTTTTTAGATTATACAGTAATGACTTAGACACAACACCCGAATTTCCGGCGATATATCGGCAGGAACCGAACAAAATGTCAGATGATGATCTATTAAAAATTCTACTGGAATACCGAAAGCCAGAGAAATTAGCGAAATTAACTGTGATACCTGGATGGCTCTCTATTAATATACAACAGAGTAATGAACAAATACCAAGTAGGTTTTGATTAATATTTTTATTACAAACTTAATTATATTTAATACTTGCTGTACCCCGCGTTTTATCCGCATTTCTCCCTTCTAATAATCGTAGAGTGATGACATATATAGCATGTAGCCTTGCTCTATAATAGGGTATCTAACGCTGATATAATGTTTCAACTGGTCTCTTCTCCCTTAACTCTTCAGCAGTAACAGTTTGTATGAAAGTATTCTAGGAGTTGTATCACTGATCGTTTCTGTTTTATACAAACAAAGTGCTCTTAAATCGTTGGATCGCTGCCAACACTTGAAATTGATCATTACCGAATTCCTCAATTGTACCATAGATAGCATAATAGTGATATCATTGCCTGTACTTTGATCTTAAATGCCGTATTAATAGATGTTTTTTATTAAAATACCCAGCTTTAATTCAAATATGTAGATGTATTATAAAATACTAGATGACCCAGTGAAATTCACACCATCTGCATAATATTTGTGAAAAATATTGTTATTATTTATTTCACCATTTAAACCTTCCTTTAACATACACAAAATTAGCCAAATCAGTTCAGTCATGAACTTTTATGGAGACATATGCACATCAATTAATTAAAATACAGATAAAATATACATATTAGATGCATTTATAACGTTATCGTTTTTTTTCTAGATTGTATGACAAGTTCGTACGCAGCACTGAAACCGTTCCCATTGCCGCCTACATCGCCGCTCACGTTAGAACTTGCGACTTTCAACCTTGAACCGGAGCAGCCATATGCAGCGTTCATACATCATTTGTATGTGCGACCGCTGTCACTGAATTTTGAATCGCAAAAAGTGTTTGTGAGAGCGAGGAATATTGCTTGCACGATTGAATTGAAGGATAGTGATACGGGGGATGTTAGAGCTTTACAGGTTTGAAAATTTATATTTTTTTCAAGTGCACTAATTTTGTAAGAAAATAACACTGTACACGTAGATGTAATTTATCGCTTCGTAACTTCATGAGCATGCAAAAAAGTAACGAATTAATTTTGCCTATAACTAAGCGGTTGTGTTGTTATATATTTATTAGATATTTGAAAAACTTATAACTTAATTTATAAAAATATAAAAATTGAATACTTAGCTAGTTTAGACTAAAAAGTATTCACATTAAATGTCTCCTGTTATCAAAATATTGTGTTTTATCAGGTTATACACGGGCGGCTCGGTATGACAAATCAGTACAAATGTTCAGTTCTCCACCACAATGCTAACCCCACCTGGTGTGATGAAGCTAAAATACGACTGCCCACAACTATAACGAATCAACACCATCTATTGTTCACCTTTCATCATATATCCTGTGATCTTGCCAAGAAAAATGATACAAATGTTGAGACTTGTATTGGGTAAGAAAACATTACTTACGATAAGATTTTTAAACATGTGTTCTTACTAAAAATATAAAAATATTTTTATATATCAAGAAAAAAGTGTCAAATAAATTACAATAATATCTTATTTCAGATATGCTTGGGTACCATTATTAAAAAATGATAAATTCATAGATGAGTTTATCAATTTGCCTATCGCTACACACTTGCCATCCGGATATTTATCGATTCAACCACTGGGACTTGGAAAAGGGGTATGTAAAGTCTGAAATGTTCAATTTAGACACAAATTAATAAAATCATGTATAAATCGAAAATTTTAATTATTTTGTTTACAAATTACTTTAAATTTTATTACACTATAAAGTAATTAAATATTAAAATTTTATTTCCACTTTAATTACAGAAGTAACTAGTCTTGCATAATATAAAAATTAAGTCTTGAGTCGATTCATAATAAACCTACTAACTCTCATGTTATTAAATAATTATTCCAAATATTTAAAATTTTAATTCCCAGAACACCGGTCCCGAAGTAGTATGGGTGGAAGGCGAGAAGCAACTGTTCCGATGCCAACTCGTACTAGACTCTACCGTCGGCACTCGAGACGCCAACTTGCACAATTTGTTCAGTGCTATAGAGAAACTAATGAAAACAGCTTCTCCCCCCACAAGTCCCTCCCCCCCTCCGTGGAATGACGTCACGAATGCGTTGAAAGCGGCGCACGGTATACAGCTCAGCTCGCTAGTGGCGTTCTTGCCTACGATATTGAATCAGCTGTTCGATCTTATGGTACGATTTATTAATTATTTTTTGCTATTTTATTGTACAGAAAACTTGTATATATCATTTTATTTATTGTTACGAAGAAATTATATAACGTATACCATACCAATAGGAAACTATTCATTTTATTAGACTAAAGTTAATTATGTAATATGGAACATGATTTTATTAATATAATTTCAATCTAAACTTTATTTGATAAATATTTCAGACAGTAGATAAAGGGTATAACCACGATATGGGATATCAAGTAATAAAGCTGATCGTACAATTTGTACACATGATACACGAATATGGACGAAAGGATCTACTAGATAGCTACATAAAGGTAATATTTTTCGTTTGAATAACCATTTACCAGACGTTAGGAAGGTTTTGATCCTTTCTATTATAATTTAATGTCGTTATTTCCCCTACTAAACTATAGATTTTTTAATTCCAGTACGTATTTAATTGTGTCGAATTCAAACTACATACAGTTCTTACAGCGCCATTGTATATGTTTGTGGAACCGTCACAACAAGATTTCCTATTAGGCCATAAGTTCATGCAGTATTCTGGCTTCTTTTTCGATATTATCGTCAAGAGCATGGTTCAGTATTTGATTAACACTGGACGTATTAAGGTATGCGATATCAAAATTGATTAATTAAAACAAAATGAAGGTAGTTGGAGAAAGTTATGTGTCAATTTTTTTTTGTAACTTTGTTCCATATTATACATAATTTTGTACGTTTCAGATGTCTAGGCATGAACGGTTTCATACAGATTTGTTGGATAACATCGATAAATTAGTGACAACGGTTGAGCCAGCGTACATACTACAGCAACCAATGCAAACACATATATTCAACAAAAACTTGGCCATATTTCTCAAGGTAAATTTAAAAATTAAATCCGTGGTAGCTAATAAATAATTCAATTTGCCTGTAAAATTATATGGTTTCTGTAATTTTCCTAAGCTCTTTCTCTTTTTCAGTCTTGTCTTTCATTCATGGATCGAGGTTTTGTGTTCCGACAAATAAAGAAATATCTAGAAAAGTTCAAAGCGTGCGATCCTAAAGCGTTATTCGACTTCAAGTTTACGTTCCTACAAACAATCTGCTCGCATGAGCATTACGTGCCATTTAACTTGCCTCTACCCGCAAATAAAATTGCGAAAGACTGTGATGAAGGTAATCATTTTTTTTATTAATTACTACTTATGATAAAGTATATTAATTTTAGTAATGAATACGCAAAATGTTTTCTAATCATTGACTTGTTTGCAGAACCAGCCAAGTTAAAGTTGACTGAAGATTTCATTATGAGACATTTTCTGGCTGGTATTCTATTAAAACAGGTAACTAAACTTAATATTAATTTAAAAAAAGATTCGGTAATACAGATTTGACTGTCTTATGACATGTGGTTTTATTTAAAGTTCGTCGTCTTGTTTCCAATGGTTTTTGCTTTTTCACTCATGCTCATGGTTCTTACTCATTTTAATTCGAAGCTAGAAGAAAGATTGTTATTCAGTTTTCTTACATGAAATTGAAATGCTAAAAAAATTAGCTGTTTCAAAGGCCAAAAAAAACAATTTATCCATAAACAGGTGGAACAATCGCTACGTGAAGCGCCGCAAAAGCGTCGCGTGGCGCTAAGCGTGTTACGTGCGTTACTCACTAAGCACGAACATGACGATCGCTATCGAACACGCCAGGCTAGAGCTAGACTCGCACAATTGTATGCACCGTGGCTTTCTGTTGTTCTGGGTGAGTGGGTTATTCTTGTAATAGGAAGATGTTTTAGTGTAAGAGGTTTGCCTTTCATATTCAAGTGTGAATTACTACTAATTTATCAAATTATTTTGATATTTGTGATTCTGATTAACCTCCTCATGTTGTAAAATGAAAATAGGATATAATATAAAATTATTTTTATTTATAAAATTATTGTGTTTGCATTATTTTTCTGTTATCATAGTTCAGTTACATAGAAAAAAATTGCAACCATTTTTGAAATATAAAAGTTTAGCAAACCATATATCTGTTAAATTTGTCTATTAATAGTTCGATTACTTTATCAGATAACGCACATCGCCTGGTCACCAAAACACTAGCGAGTCCAGTATTAGAAAATGGCCATGACAAAATCGACGGTGACGCGACACCAAACCCTATACTGAGCAATGCTCAGAAAGAAATCGCCTCAGCCAATAGCACGCCGAGAAGAAATCGATTAACTTTACACTTTGATCACACACCCACTAGAAATTCAGGACACTTTAAGGAACCACCGAATATTTCCAATAATATGTATGGAAAAGGTACATTTTTGCGCCCCTTTGTCTTTATAATATGTTTCTAGTAGCTTGTATAAAATTCTTTTTACTAGATATTTTATATTACTTGTATGAAGCTTTTGCTAAACAAGAAATTGATCTGATTGCTATCTTTTCCTTGCTATCTTGTATTATAAAATGTATATATTTGTAGATAACACAAACAATATGTCGCACAGCTCTCTAGAGTCTGTATCCACAATGTCGGGAGGAGACTCACTTCCTAGAAATGCTCGATTAGATTTAAGCGAAATTGGTGATCAAGTTAACAGGTAATTCAAGTTGTATTATGTTTGTATCGAACTGAAATAGTTTCTCCTGTTTCTGTACTACTTACTTCTTAAATAAAAATTTGTATTGCTTATAAATGCTTGGATGTTGCAAAAACAATTTTTATAGAACACAATACATCGTACAGGATTAAAAAATTACAGTACTTCATACAGGAAGATAAGATGGCACTTAAATTTGTATTGTAATTGGAATTGTATTTTTTGTGATTGTTAATTTGTGTTTAGATTTGGTGTGATGTCCGCGGAGGAGGTTCGGGATGTGCTTTTGTGTTTCTTGTTTGTGTTAAAGTATTTGGACGAGGAAAGACTTGTGGAGTGGTGGAAAACACATTCGCCGGCTCAGCAGCAATCGTTCTTTAATGTTTTGGAGTAAGTTTTGTAATTTTAATAATAACGTATTTTTATTGGGCTAATTAAATAAATAAAAATTTAAATAGGATATTTAGGTAATAATTGTTTTACTGAATATGTAGATATTATTAAGTATTTTGATATCAACTTATAAAGTTACTACTTTTTGGCAAGATTGTTAAAATAAATGAAATTTTTATAAGAATTAATAGTTTAAAAGAAAATGACCCACGGTGGATAATTTTACGCACATAAGCTCTTTTTCTGATTACCCTCGCTTACCACGTGTTCAAATTTTAGAATCTGCGCCGAACAATTTCAATACGTTGGCAAAAAGAAGATTCTGTCAGAGTTAAAGGTAACAACCCCAGATTGTACGGACAAACTGAAGCCCGCAAAAGCAAGAACATTACCCGCAAGGATGAGTCCGCCAGACTTCTCCAAAGAACCGCCTATAATTGTGGAGAAAAACAACACCGTAAATAGAGAGAACCTTGTAAACACGTCACCTCCCACAGGTGTGTACAGAAACAAATATAATCATAGTTTATTAAGTAAAATATAGATTCTTCTTCTTTCTTTCTTCATACAGGTTATCTATAAATTCCAGAAATTTCCTTGTAAAAATTAGAAATCTTTCTCTATATTTTGGCTATTTTATATCAGGTTGTTTTTTCCTCAGAATTGGAAGCAATGTCAGAACACGCAGTTCTATCGGCCGGTTGCCTAGCAACAGAAGTGGGACTCACAATAATAGACCGCTCTTGCCTCTTCATGAAGAACATGGGAGCGGCGGAGGGGATAGCGGCTAAACCGTATTTGAAGTTGTTGCAGTTTCCACAGAGTGAAACGCTGTATAAACATCTGTTTGCGGCTCTCAGGGCGTATATCAATCAGTTTTCTGAGACGCTATTTGAAGGTTTGTTCAGACTTCACTACATAGTATAAAACAAAGTCGCTTTCTCTGTCCCTATGTCCCTTTGTATGCTTAAATCTTTAAAACTACGCAACGGATTTTGATGCGGTTTTTTTAATAGATAGAGTGATTCAAGAGGAAGGTCTTAGTATATAATTTATTAGGTTTTAGACAAAGCGGGAGAAGCCGCGGGCGGTAAGCTAGTAATATAATAAATTAGTTTTAAATGAATCAATCCAACATTTAAAGAAAGGCTTTTTAAATAATATTTATGTAGATTTTAATTAGATATGGAGTAATGATAATACCTTATTTTAATCGTCACTTATAAGATCTATTATTTCATACTAGCCACCCGTTTATATTTAAAGTTTCAACTTTGATTGCAAAGATAACATTGACATATAAATTTCCAGAACAGTTTTGATGAAAACTTCTTAAAAAATGGGAGATGACGACGTTGTCTTTTAGAATTGAATGATTTTTTTTTTCTTTATCTTAGTAATTGCGTATACAGGTGGTAGTGCATTATGCGCGGGCATAGTAGGCGCAGTGGTGAAGCTATGTGAAGCACGTGCTGCCTGGCTCCGACGGGAAGCTGCGGCTGCGTTATACTTGTTAATGAGAGCTAATTTCCAACACGCTACGGGAGGAAACCTTACTAGGGTGCATTTGCAGGTATATAGGACTTGGTTGAACAGGGGATTGTGAACATATCCGGGTGGATTTAGAAATTAAAGACTTTTTAAAGCGATTTATTCATTATATTATTTTCCCGACGCTTCGAACACTTTACAGCGAGCGTGGTCACGGGGAGACTGAGTTTAAAATCCGTTAAAAAAGTCTTTAATTTCTAAATGTTATAATACTCGCGTAAAATCAAACACTAGAAAATAATATCCGGGTGGATTATAACTCTGTATACAAATTAAGTGTAACATGGTGTATTATTTTTGTTTTTATTCAGTTATGAAATATATTTTGTCGTATGTGTAGCATTATTTATTTTTTATAGAATATCGAATGTAAAATGTAAGTTGAAAATATTAAGCATAAAATACCTTTTATGGCGATCTACCTACGCATCGCTTAAAACGTTCGTATGGTGGTTCTTTGGAAAAGTTGGGATTGTTTACATGTAGTCAGAAAAAAATAATATTCATTTCTATTTTAGGTCATAATCGCTGTGTCGAAACTATTAGACAATTCAACAGCATTAAACTGCAAACGTTTTCAAGAATCGCTTTCAGTTATCAATTGCTTCGCTACGGGAGACAAAGCAATGAAGGGAACTGGTAAATATTGACTGTTATTTGATAAAGTTGTTTGAAAAAAAAGTTATCCATTTTCTTCTTCAGTTAAATACATTTATTATTCATATATAAATTAATCACTTTACCGAATGTATTATTGACCTTTCTTTAAAGGAACATGTAAAATTATTATATAAAAACAATCAAACCGAACATCTTTTTACATATCTGCCTATTCACCATAGTGAATTAAATAAATCGAGCTCAATTCTCAAATATTAATGTTTATTTTTTTTAAATAGGTTTATCAAGCGAAGTTGCAGAACTGATGCGTCGCGTACGCACTGTAGTGGGCGCGCGGGCTAGACTCGCTGGGGCCGCAGGGGGCGGTACGGGTACGTTATTTGAAAATTTGTTTTCTGATTTTTAAAGGTTTGATTTCTTTACGAAAATACAAAGCTGACGTTCCTGACTAAGTGAGTTTTGTAAAAGCATTAAAATGGCAAATAATATCAAATTTCAGTTAAATACCTTTTTACATTCAGCTGCTCAATTCTTAGTTATTTATTAATTCGTACTACATTAGCTTATGACCGCCTCCTTGGTACAGTGGTTGACGCGTGAGCGTAGCACCGAGGGGTCCTGGGTTCGATTCCCGGTGGAGACGAAGAAAAAAAATGTCTCGGTCTGGTAGGACATAGAAGGCTGATCACCTACTTGTCCCTAAAGAAAATCGATAAGTGAAACAGATGTATAATGCATCTGCCCCTTACCCCACTAGGGGACACGGGACTTCTCTTACTACCTAGCTAACTTGCAAGTTACGATAACATTTAGGGTTGCTAGTTGGGAAACTTTTATTTTACACTAACATAATAACCATTTGAACATATAACATAATGTAAAAAATGAAACAGGTGCAGGTAGTATCCAGCTGTCAGAGTTACAGTTCGCGTTAGCGGCCTCTTGCCGCGCCACGCCGAGACTGCGGCACGCCTGGCTCGCCACGCTCGCAGATTTACACGCTAGGAATGCCGATCATGATGAGGTATGTTTCAGGGTTGATATGATTTACATCACTTGATTTTAATCGTGATTTAAAAAAAATCATTGATTTAAATCAATAAATTTTTACTGCAACAAATACCCAAAAAGTGTCCTCCGACCAAATAGTCTACGGCGTGCACACACGTGCAATGCTATACATACGAGTATAGCGATTCAGTTCGGAAAATAAGAAATAGATTAGGCACCGAGAAGGCAGCCAAATTAGTCTTCCTTTTGAAGGAACTAAATTCTAAAAAATAAAAACTGTATAATATAAACATATTCTAAGTTTATTAATACTTACTGCGACTGCAGTGGAACCGAAATGGTATTATTTTATGTTCCGTTTTATTATTTTAGGTTTTGAGTCAATCTTTGGACCTCGCTTTTTAATTTTTACATTAAATAGATGAACTAAAATACCTACATTGTTTCTGTAAATAAATAACTATAATCGGTTAAAATGTAAATTGATAAAAAAAAACAAGAAAGTAAAAAAATCCAATTAATCTGATTTAAATCAAATTAATCCGATTTTAATTGCATTAATCCGAATATTTTGATTTTTTTATTTAAATCATGATTTTTATCAACCCTGGTATGTTTTAATAATCGGGTATTGTAATGGAAATTAAAGAAATGAAGAAAAGCAAAAAAATTGACAGCGAACTAATTCTCGAATAAAGGCAATATTTCGATTTGTACTAATGTTGAACTAACGTTTTGGAGCCGAATATTTTCAATGGTAAAATCATAATATGAATAACAAGTGAGGATTGATAAAAAAGTCTGAACAAGTTTTATTTCTTCTCGTGAATTCAAGTATGTTTCTTTGACACACACTGTAGCAAAAACCTTGACAGTTGTAAGATAAGTCTGAGTCTAACAACAACAAAAAAAAATAACGTCTCGTTTAGGGTTTTTTTTATGCGTTTATTTCTTTGTTTAATATAATAAATTCATAAGCCTAATGAATCCTATATTTTTCTATAGGCAATGTGTTGTCAACTGCACATAGCAGCCCTTATTGCTGAGTATCTAAAGCTGCGCGGTGTGCAAACCTGGGGAGCTGATGCATTCGCCGATATATCCAAAAACATTCCGAACGACGAAACGGGACTCAAAATCGATGAAGGTAAGAAAAACTAACGATATTGGAAACATTTTTTATTGAACGTAAATTAAGACAATAGAATTGTTAAGGAATTGCTGAATTCTTCACAGGAAAAATTAGGTTCTATAACCGAAAACATAATTTTTATCGTAACTACACGTTATCAGTTATAAATTATAGTAGTTAGTCACAGAAATAAGTTGTATATTTAACATCTATCATGTTTTATCAAACTACTTGGAATGTATGGGATACACTTAACTAAATTACGATATCATCCTATCTACGAAATACGTATCATTACATTATTAAGCAACGTGTTGTAACTTCTATTTCATTTATAAGTGCTCTATTCGTCTATTCGATATATTTGGTGTTTTAAGCACTAAAACATTTAATCACATATTCATAATATTGCACACAAGTTATCACATATATCATGTTATAGGAACAAGTTTACAATCTGTCTTATAATTGTACGATACGATAGACTTTGTTATTTCTTTGAAAGTGTCCAACGGGCAGAAAGCATTGCATCCAGGCACTTCCATTAGTCGTGGTTCTGCGGAGTCGTCGTCCCAGTAATAGATCTGAAATGACATATATTTTAACAACTATTAGGTATGTCCCTTACCTACACTATTAGGTGTCCCTTAAGACACATAAAACTGAAAGAATGGGATAAATTCGATTGCTCAGGCGGGTCACGAGTGGCTGAGTTGGTTAGGCATCCGCCCCGGAATGGCGCGAAGGATGCGGGTTCGAGTCCCGCCTCGTGATCGAATTTTTTCTATTCTTTATAAATTTTAACTATTAGGTATACAGTACAATACGTGACTGTATACGTATAAGAACATAGTCAAATAAATTTAAATCATAATTCAGACATTAAATTAAATTTCCAATTGATAACAATGAAAATGAAAATGAAAATGAAAAATGAAAAATTACTTTATTAATTACAAGAAATGTTACATAATATAGTTACATGACGTGCTGCATTGAACCCCACACTAGGATCCCCTGTGTTGTGGGGCTCAATCTCTTTCGCCGTATTAGGTACATAAAAATATTTCAAAGTTTAATTGCCATTTAAATATTAAGTGTGCATATGTGCGTGTGTGTATGCGTGCGTGTATATGAGTGTGTGTGTATGTGTATGTGTAGATGTTGAATGAGTGATTATTTTAATAGTCGGTAAATGTTTGAATTTATATTTTAATCAAGATATTATTATAACGAGATTTTCAGTTTCTAAGTAGTCTAGATTTAATAGCCAATTTGTAACATATTTTTTACAGCGGAACTTGGTCATAGGAAAGATATTTAGTTTTTTGTTAATTATGGAGTATAAGTGAGGACCCATGAATATAAACGCCTTGCTACCGAAAGACATATTACAGCTATGTTTCCTCCATGCAGGATTTCTTCGAGTGCGTTCGTTCGTTATAATTGTGTTTGGAGCTATTTTATGGAATTTTAGAATTACTGCTAGTATGTATAGCTGACGCACCGTTAGTATACCAGCCTCTTGATACAATTCTTTGGTGGGATATCTTAAATTCTTTTTAAATATGGTTTTAAGAATTGCTCTTTGCGCGCGCTCAACTTTTATAAGATGACATTTTTTTGCGGAACCCCAAGAGACGAGACAGTAGTTTAAAATAGATTGACAAAGTGCAAAATAAGTCATTTTGATCATTTTGATATCTGCAATTAGTCTTAGTTTTCTAAAAATGTAGGTTAATTTTCTCACACGTGTCTTTACTAAATCAGTTTGTAAATTCCAGGTAAGGTGTTTGTCAATAATCACACCTAGATACCTTATATAGGTGACATTTTCCAGAGCAGTACATTTGCAGTTGGAAGTGTCATTTTGACATCTATGTATTGTTAGGGATAATTCTTTCGGGGCATTGGTCCTATTGCTTATATTAAAATTCATAAGTTTGGTTTTACCTATATTGAGGCTAAGCAAGTTGTGGTGGAGCCAGTTGGCGACAGTTTGCATTCCGGTTTCTGCAGCGCTATACGCTTCCCTCCAAGATCTGCCGTGGAAAATCACAGCGGTATCGTCTGCGTAAGCAAAAATCTTAGCCTGGTTGAGTTTGAGTGAACAGAGTCCATTTACGTAGAGAAGAAAGAGCGTAGGACTTAAGACACTGCCCTGGGGAACTCCGTATCTTATTGCAGCGGGAGAACTTAGGTATTCACCCAGGCAAACGCTTTGTTCTCGGTTGGATAGGTATGACGTGAACCAGTCGAGTGCAGCACCCCTAATGCCAAACAACTCCAACTTTCGCAGCAGGATGGGTCTGGACACCGTGTCAAAAGCTTTGGCAAGATCAAGGAAGACGCCCACACATTTCTCCCCGCCGTCGAGTCTCATAGTTATGAAATCCACCAGATTTGTGACGGCGTCCTCCGTTGACTTGCCATTACGGAATCCGTACTGATTTACTGAAAGCATTTTATCCCTTTCGGACCGGCGATTAAACTACATTGAAATTTATAATGTTGAACTCGAATTTTGGGTAATTTGGGGCCGCTGATCACGAATCTGCAATAATTTTCTGGATTTTCCGGCGCCATCTTGGAAAATTCATATACCAACAATTGTATCAAGCTGGGCCCATCATATCACACGTACAATTGTGAGGGTCACAATTGTATCATACTGGGCCCTACCTCTCCTGCGTTCAATTTACAGTTGCATCATGATATTAGAGTTAACGCTCTAATTTTTACGTTTTTCTGAAAGTAAATGAAAAAATAATAAAAGTTTGAATTTTTATTAAAGTTACAAACACAACATTGTTCTACTTTTACATTATTAATAATCAACAAAGGCTTTGGAATCAACTGTTACATGAAATGAGATCAATTTTCTCTTAGTTTAATAATAATTATTATCTAAATTCAGTCTTTCTTGCGAAAATCAAAGAAACAGTTTCGGTCTTTGTTAAGGCACAAGTAAATGTCACACTTTGAGCAGCGACAGCGACTACGACTAGTGCAACCAGGAGCACGACAGCAACGAGGTCAGAGTGTCGAAGACTGGCCAGTGGCTATGGCATGTATTCCGAAAAACTTCTTTATATCCAGTAAAGAACAAGGAGGTTTCATTTGTATACCAGTATTGGCCAAATAATACTGATTGGTGGCCAAAGCCATCTCTTCTATGAGCTCGACATTGAAATAGCGCTCGAAATATTCGTATGGGGTAAGAATTTCAACTGGTTCACGAATGGCACCTAATGGAAGAGTTTTACTATTAAAGGGCTTCTTCTGCCATGATGCTTGCGCACTCAGAGGCAAGTTATCTTCAGCACTGTCTTCATCGTCATCAGATGAAGAGGAACCTTCACAGTCGGGATTTTCTTGAATAAAGTAGTCCGCGTCCAGTTCGTCACCATCATCGCCCTCATCTCCAGAGTCATTGAGCATCTCTTCAATAGCAGCATCATTCAAAATCACAGACATCGTAAGGAAACTGAAAAAAAACGAATAATCATTAGGAACTCAAAAACTCATGAGGTAGGGTAGGGCCCACGTCGACACAATTGTGTCAGAAAAGTTCGTTAAGCCATTACGACAAAGCCTTTGCTTGCCGCTAGTCACTGTTATCGCAAAAACATTGTATGTTTAACTATTTACCTAATTAATAACACATATATAACTGAACTTACAAAATAAAGCAACAGTAGGTACATACCTTCGCAAAGTCGGGGAGCGCAAACAGACACGAACTGAACAGGTTGAAACCTGCTCGCCGACTGAGTGTCGGACCAAAATTTCATTTCAAGGTCAAAATTGCTTCCCGCACAATCGTGCCATACTAGGACCGTCCACTCCTAACGAAAAACTGCTGAGATAAACTCGACTTTGTGACCCGCACAATTGTATTAGAGCGGTCCGTAAGGGTTATTTTGTTCCAGGTATTTAAGCAATCTTTTGTTTATTAGCTTTTCCATTATTTTTGAAACTATTGTTAAAAGTGATATAGGTCGAAAATTCGCTAAACTAGAAGTATCTCCACCTTTGTATATTGGGCAAACATTTGCTAATTTCATATGAGAGGGGACTATACCAGTGGAAATGCTAAGATTGCATATGTGTGTGATTGGTGCAGAAAGATCGGATTTAGCAAGTTTGATAACACGGCAATTTATTCCGTCCCATCCGGGAGCGGAGTCATTCTTCAAATTTGAAATTATGTCACTCACTTCTAACTCATTAGTAGGGTTTATAAAAAATGACTTATCAGGATTTGTGTGTGATTCATCTAAATTTGCAGCTAATTGAACTAATTCAGTCTCCGTTTTATTGATTTGCTTCATCGTTTCTTTAGCTAGTTGTTCACCAATATTTGCGAAATAATCATTAACTTTGTTCAGGGTAGAATTCTGGTCAGAGCTGAAAATGTCAAAATAAGACGATGTTTTATTGTTTAACTTACAGATATATTTAATTGCATCCCAAGTCTTTTTAATGCTACCTTCAGATTTTTCCAAAAGTCCCTTCTCATATGCGTTCTTTAGGTTTTGTATAGTATTATTGCAATAGTTTCGGTAGTCTTTATAGCGTTTTTGAATAATAGGATTTTCTCTGTTTTCTTTTTTCCTTGCTTCTATGTGCAGTCTATCTCTTTTGCGAATGCATTTTAAGAGGTTAGAGGACATCCAGGGTTTTTTAATGCTTTTAGAATTTTTAATAGGTACTTTAAGGGAGTGGTTTTGAATGATTTTACTTACTTTTCCTGTAAATTCTTCCAAGGCTTTTGAGGGGTCATTGCAATTAAAGAGTCTGGTCCAATCTATAGTTTTTACATCACTTGTTACACTGCTATAGTCAATTTTTAATTTGTATTTGGTTCCTTTGGCTTTTACCGCTGACTCGTTGGGAAAATTTTTACTAATACCAACTAAAACTGTATCAACAACAATACAACAATGTACAACAATGCCCTATTTATTTTTATGACTATATTTTATGGCTTTGAAATTCTATTAAAATGCATATTAAGATAAACTGACATTCAAACATTCGTAAATTATAGAAAATTGACTATTGAAAGCAATGTCTCAATTCATTTAATCTATCAACGATTTTCATCACCTCATACTCAAAATAACTTACCTACCTTCAATTACTTTGTTGTTAATAAAACCGTACGTACCTTTAAACCGAATTTCTGTCCATACGAAAAGATAATTTGATCCTTATTCCACGAGCCGAAGGTAGCTTTTCGTGTAACTCGAACAGTTAGGCCGCTCCCGGGTCGGTTAAGCGCGGTGGGGGAGCAACGCACCCGGATAGCAATGCGGCAATGGACACGGGCGTACCAATACATACAATCACCGAGCGATACCAAACCTACCTTAAATCCGAATTTCTGTCCATGCGACAATACAATTTGATCCTTCTTTCCTTGCGTCGAAGGTAGCTTTTCGTGTAACTCGAACAGTAACGCTGCGCCCGGGTCGGGTAAGCGGGGTGGGGGAGCGACGCACGCGGATAGCAATGCGGCGACGGACACGGGCATGCCAATACACACAATCACCGTGCGATACCAAACCTACCTTAAATCCGAATTTCTGTCCATGCGACAATACAATTTGATCCTTCTTTCCTTGCGTCGAAGGTAGCTTTTCGTGTAACTCGAACAGTAACGCTGCGCCCGGGTCGGGTAAGCGGGGTGGGGGAGCGACGCACGCGGATAGCAATGCGGCAACGGACACGGGCGTGCCGATGCGTACGATCACTGTAGGTGTGCTCGCTTCTAGCGTATTTGATATCGCTTCTTTTATTATTTGGGATAATAATGCACCTGAAAGTTTGAAATAAAATATAGTGCGAGAGTATAATTATTAATTATTATGCCGTTGAATAACGTTTCAGTGATATAAACGCTAGACACAAAAATAAGCTGTATGTCTGTCTAGTTATCTAGTAGATGAAGGAAGGGGACGTATAGAAATCTATTTTTTGTTAAGGATTTGATATTATTTTTTAAAAGTCCGGCTATTAACGGACGTTCATTATAAAATAAACATTCCAATTTTGGAATTACGGAACTACGGACGAATAGGAAACTAAATTATGTAATGATATCTTACCCCCACTTAATTTTCGTAGTAGATTATTATGAAACATCATAGTGTACTCCAGTCTTGCAACGTCCATTAGTTTTCTCTTGACATGCTTAGCCCATTTAGGATTCGCCACTTTTATATCGTCCTAAAATTTTACAAATATGTTATTTTTCAAAACAATTATATTTGTTTTGGGTACGAGTTATCTATACAAATATATTAATAAATACCTGAATTAAAAATAAGTTGTTCAAGTGATAGGCGTCATGCGGAGTACTAAAATTAGTACCGGTAAGTTGTGCAATTTTATGAAACAGGTCTCTATAAGGCGTTAATAGTCCCTCTTCTATAAATGCCTTCAAAAGCCTTTGTTTCTCTTGATTGTATCGCGGACAGTTCTCTTCATATAACAACTGAAAATTATGCAATAATAGATTTTATTTGGAATAAATCTAGCTAAATATTTTTTATTGACCATTATTCATAAACGATAATTTCATAAATATCATTTATTACCAATTTTCCACGACATCGCGCACTGAAATATTACTTGTTATTTATGAGCCCATTAAAATAAAGTAAACAATAATTTTTGAGTGCAAATAAACACAATAAATTCCGGAAGACCAAACACAAGTCATTACGTGCAAATTTAAAAAAAGGCATACAAACGTCTCTACGTTTTATAAATTATTATTTTAATAAGGTCTTCAAACTGAAAACTCAAACTCAAACATTTATTTATTCAAATATACTTCTTTCAAAACCCACTTTTGAATCGTCGTAACATTTTTTAACATTTACCACCGATTCGGAAAGCAGTATCTCTCTATAATAGAAGCAAGATAGGATTGCGTGTTTCGCAATCCCATAAGGATATTAACGATAGCAATAATTATTCTATTTATCCAATACTCACATAATCTTCGCCTTTGGAAGGATACTGGTACGGCACAGGCTGCCACCAAAATGTGTCGTTCCACATCTGATCTTGTGTAGGAGGCCAGAGACCCGCCGCTATCAAAAGCGCTGTCATCTTACTTAGACTCGTGTCCGAAGTTATCACCATGCTCTTGTCTGAACAGTTTAATAATTGGGTAAGGATTTCAAGGAATTCGAGAATATATGTAAATGAGACTTAATTTTGTAGGATTTGAAGGATCTTTAGGTAGATATCTATAAGGGTTATTGTAAAACAGAGAAGAGCCTTTTGTTAACAGGTCGCAGCCAGAAATTAAAATATACAGCGCAATTCTGTTGCTTGTTGTAGTTCTATTTGAGTTGTTTATTTTTTTATTATGAACTTATACGTAAAGAGGAATGTATAAATTTGTTTCTTTTGCACAATATAATAGAGGTTATGATATTTTGTCGAGACACCTAATTTTACAGTCATTATATCATACATTTTAAAAGACGAATGAATGATTAACGAATGCAAATATCTTAAGTCTGATTTTTTATTTGTTTGAATTTGTTTTTATAATATTTTTTTTAGATTGAAGCATTATAATAATACCTTGCTGGAAAGGTCAAGTCAGATTTAATTAATAGATAAAATTAATTCATAAGGAAAACCAGCTAGTTAGGTATCCCAAGTATCTTACAAATGTGTACGAATTAAATATATATATCTTCATATTTACCGGCTTCATAATAAGGCCCCAAGAAATTATTGTATCTTTTTCTTAATAAAGCACCCATCTCGTAAGTCAACATTTTTCCTTCCTGTAAACGATAAAATGCGATTATGTAGTGCACGAGTTTTACTTAAATCAATACTTCTCTTATTAATCTTATAGTATTTATGAATATTTAGGAAGTTATTCAATGAGAATTTACACGAAATTTTACGGAAAAAGTTTGATTTATAAATTTTGGAACATTGGTTCGACGTTACAACAAATTATGGCTTCAAAATTATATGTATTGTCCCTGTATAAATAAGATTCCGTTCGCAAAAACCTAGACGTGCTAAAAATATTGCGACGCAACGAGGCGAATGCCTTTCTATAAGCGGGATGTGCGTTGCAACGAGCAATAAATCATTATTAGTGTTGGACAGCTATCTGCGACTCTGACACCTCGTTCCTGTTTAAACGGTGACCTTCAGGAATCGAGATCCCTCCCGCATTCGCACCGGGAAGTAAACGCTTCGTTAAAGTCGTTTATCTGATAGTGGCTGATACATTGTAAAAGATATAGATATATGCAAATGCAGTATTATAAGTTTGCCGTTCCTAAATACAACATTTCATGAAGACAGGCGACGGGTTTACCAAATAAACAGTCCTCTCCTCCGGTTCTCTCCGAAAAACCACCCTAATTCAATAATTTGTAAAATCCTAAAAAATAATCTTACTAGATGTTTTTAAGTATGTACAAGGTACATAATATAATGATGGTTACTTTACTCTCATGAAAACGTGTATTTGTAGGAAGTCATGAATTACTAGTCTTGTTTTTTAAATCTTATTTTATTTATAGGGGTTTTGTCCACAGTTGACAATAATTGCTAGTCTTTCTGATCCATGATTTACACTTATAGGCTATTTGGATACACGCGTTACCATTTAATAACTCAGTTTAATTGCTACCTGGACATAGAGTCTAGTAATAGTATACATTTAGAGCAAGCTCACTTACGTTGGTCAAGGCACCTGCGCCGTAAGGAACGAAAACGTGATCGGGTGGGGGCGCCCCCAGCATGGACAGTTCACGCTCGTCCGGCGTGCGCTCGCCGTGAGACATCAGCTAAGCACGAGAATAATAAATTCAATTGATATGTTTATACCAGATATCCCTTACTTCTAGAAATATATGAAGGTTCACTTAGTGTCAAAGCATAGCCTTTAGAAATAGATGAAAAAGGTTCGCTTAAGTTGCTGATATGCGTTTGTAATTAGGTGCGGAGAGCAGTGGGCTGGCACGTTTAATTTTACGTCATTGGACTGTAGTAACAATAAAATTCTAAAGTATGACAAAAATCTTCTTATTTCATCACAAATGAAAATAAAAACGTTCAGTTTGCTTGGATGAACGTCCTATTTAAGACGTCCATTTATGCTCTTGTCGTCAACCATAAAAACTAAGCGTAGCACCCAATTGAAACAATTTCGATCTTCAATTATAACCATTTGACACAATCAGCGATAACAACCAATTCGATATTTACTTTATATTACTGTTTATGTGTACATTGCAAAAAAGTAGTCAAAAATACAATATGGAAATAACTTACCACATGAACTTGCCGTAGAACTGTGATTTCGACGGTGGAATCTTTCATCAAAATCACAGCGACGAGGGCTGTGAAATAAAACTCATTATCATCTCATAAAGGTGGAATGACTGATTATGTTTATAGCTTAAAGACATTCAGCACTTCCTGCTCCGGCTTGGAAGTCAATGGTCCCGGCAACATACGATGTTTGACCCTTGCACTTCTCGATAGTGAAATAATTAGAGATTTATCTATTTAGTACAAAATAATGTGTAATCATTCATAGTTAAAAATATGCCAGTAAAAATAAACAATTAATTATATTTATACGTAACTATATAAACCATTAATATAGGCGAATGTTAATTTTCTTATTGGACACCGTGAACTATTGTGTAGTTTGGTTTGGTGAGCGTTTCAGGCCCTCGAATTCGATAGAGAGCCTTCTCTAACCAGGCGTGAAATAGTATTAAAATATCCAATTAATTTGCGACATGCTCGGAGTCTAGAAAGAAAAAATTAAGTCCATGAATTTTTGCATAATCTTTGTGGACAAGGAATGAAATGTATACCCATAACACAACGTGTATAAATTGTATATGTTCAGAGAAAAATAAAGTCGAAACATTTCATATATACAAGCTTATTGTTTTGTAAATCCTTTGATTAATTCCTATACATTCTTGTAGCTTTGAAAATGTTAATGACGTTCTTCTAAATATTCACGTGTAGATCATATGCAAAGAAAACCATAAAAATTTTCTTGGCCTTATATGGATGATACACGTGCGTACATTGAATGATAAATAATTGATATCTTCTTATAATATAAAAATGAATCGCAAAATGTGTTGGTAAGCGCATAACTCGAGAACGGCTGAACCGATTTCGATAATTCTTTTTTTATTATATTCCTTAATGTATGAGGATGGTTCTTATGTAGAGAAAACGTAAACATGTACCACGGGCGAAGCCGGGGCGGACCGCTAGTTAATTATAAATTCATTTATCAAGCTTAAGTAAAAATCGATTTTATAAGAAACTTAAATTGTTATCTGTTTTTACAAAATATTTAAAATAACATTCAACTATTATGATTAGTTTCCGAAGTAATTTCCTCAAAGCAATTACTGCTGAAATTTTAAAAAAATGTTAAAAAATAGCCTGTTATCAGAAATGATTAATTTTATACAAAGTCACATTCAAAGAAAAGAAGAAAGGAAAGATAGAGCAAGAAATTCAGTTTACCTGGATTCAGGTAAAGTTCAAATTTGGGAATTCTTTTTTGATTTTTTTTCTTATCCATTTATTTTTAAACTTTAAACATTCCGATTTCCGACCTATAATTCAGTGATCGAAATTCGAATCCCTAAATATTTGGAGTACTTATGCTTCTAGTTAGTTCTGTATAACAAAACACGATCGACAGGAGCCACTGTCCATTCCTCTAAACCTAGTTGTGGATACTGTTTTAAAGGAAAGAGTCCGCTCTTTTTATGTAACCACTCACTGGCCATGTAATATCGGTTGAAGAAGACCAAACATTCTTGTTACTATCCACAATTTACTCAAGAAATTAGCTTGACCGGCTTTGCAAGTGTTTCTTTTATTCTAGTACTTTGCTATGAGTATTTCCTGGGTGTATTTTTTCTCACCGGCTATGAGAGAGACGCCCACCAACACGCCGAGACAGCAGCAAGTATGTTCGGTCCTCATGCTCGGTGCCACATCCGCCGCGTTGGTCGGCTCCTCCTCGCGACCGCCCTCTTTCCTGTTAAACATTTGAAATTTATGTTATGAGCGTAGGGTAGTGTCTAATTGTGGATGAAGTCTGAGACAAATGATCAGACGTTTGAAAGTTATGAGTCATAAGGTCATTTAGGGTAATCTCGAATAGAAGTCAATTAAAGCACAATTATAGTCTGACTATTGGTCTACACCAATAGCCAGACAATACCTACGTATTGTAGCGTAAAGTATTTGACGAATGTAATTTTGTTTGTTCTTACTGCACCAAGTACCAACGGATATTTTAATTTTTAAATGACCTCTTTTCTCATGAAGTTCCTCTAGCATAAAATAATATAATTTGTCTATTTACAATATAATTTGTTTATTTGTCTATTATTGTCTTCAAATCAGTTGTGTGTTTTAATTTTTATATGCATATAAATAACTGAATCTTGGCACTTATCTTTCTTACTAGATTTTGTAAACACTGCAATGTCCTTAAACCTGATATAACAATTATTTCTAAAAGTATGTACCTCGTACCATGTATGTCCCCAGAACCATTTTTTTATATTTTGGACACTCAAGAGCCGATGATGATCGTGCATTTTTGGCATGGCGAAGAATTCTAAGAGAATCTCAATCTACTTAAGAACTAAAATAACGCTCATCAAGTTCTCTTCTATTCATTCAAAGTTGTAGTAAAATTCTATACCAAAATTGTCAGCTAAGTAGGTTATCTATTAATTATGCCAACTTTCAGTATTCAGATCTTATCAAATACAGGTTCTTTTTCACATATGTACTTCATTTTATCCTTGACATAAAATAGTCAGAAATACGATTACAATAAAATAATCTATATTAAAATACTTATATCCACAAAGGCCTCAATAAATTTTGTTTCAGCTAAAACATACATATTAACATTATTTTAAATAGATAAGTTATTCATGAAATACGCTGATTAAACTTCTACAAACTATGATTGCATGAAAATTGTGATTAGAGAAGTAACTTTTAAAATAATTCTGTCAAGGCGAATTGTTTTTTATTGTCCAAGACATTGTTTAAACTAGTTATAAACATCTTTCTTCTTTCCTTTACACGAACATTAATTAAAGTATCATTAACATCAATCAGTGCAATATCAGCAATTACGATTATCACTTACATTTTCCTCTTCCGGATTGACAATTCTACATTGTATCCCAATATTGAACCGCGTATTGATCACTCAGTAGTGCACATATCAAAGGACTATGCTCGAATCATAGCACAAACAGATACAATGGGATTGTTCGTTATTGCGGACGATGCAAGGGCGGAAGTGCACGACGCGCGAAGTGCTGTCCCACTGAGTCCACGCGGGACGCTCCGCGAATTCACGGTCGTTGCGACCTGCTCAGATGATTGACTTTGTCCAATCGATTGTACGGTATCTATTTACACATGCGAGAGCAACCATCACGGCTATTTGTATGTGCCGCACTGACTCCCCGGTTACGCCCTTGTCAACGTCAATTTGAATGGGATGTTCAGATTTTATCATTACGTCGCCGCTATATAAAATGCTATTTTATGTGGCGTAAAATGTAATTTGTATTGTGCTGTTTTCTAAACATGACTGAAGCTAATTTTTTCACAATGCCTAAAGGTTATACAGTACTAAAGGTCATTGTGGTATAATTCTCCCACAGTACTGAACTGATTTTTTCAGGTAAATAAGAAGATCAAGTTATTTTATAGATACCTTAAGTAATTAAGTCGGATACCGTATTCGTGGTTCTTAATGATTCTCATTTCATTAAATTTCCTTAATATTGACTAAATCTTAGTAAATCAATAAATGTTATCTGAATAATTGGCTACGGCCTCGTCGTTATTAATTAACATGATATATTTCTATTAACTAATAACTACGGATCATGCTTATAATCAAAATGGATGTGTTGTTGCTTAAATCATAATTTCGTTAAGATACATACCTGACACACAAAATACTAGTCAGATGAACCATCACATTATTTAGACAACTGAATAACTGAAAAAGATCACTCAGAAAAGGTATTTCTAGATCACTCAGAAAGGGTATTTCTAGACACTTATTTGCATGGTGTTGTCACTAGTAATCAGTGTCTCTGAATACTTCAGCTTAATTCTGATATCCTTCAGAAGATAAGGCAGAGCAAGATATCTTTTATATTTGCTCATCGTATATTTGCCTATTTGTTAATTAATCTGTGCCATAAAACAAACTATATACATGTTATTCCCTCTCATATAATTTCTACTGTTGGATCTAATTCTCCCGTAATCCGAAATCAGTTAAGTAATAAGTTTATTGTATTTTGTGTTCTTATCTCTGGAATCTCAAAAACAGTTTTTATTTTCTCTAATCCATTCCATCCAAGATAAGGAGAATTTCTTTAAAGTATATGAAATAAAACACAGAAATATAATATCACAGCCAATTTAATATAGATCTACTCTTATATCGAAAATCGTTACTTTAACATAAATAACGTTACTCTTAATCTACTTTTCACATATACTCAGTCTACATTTACTCCATTATACCTACCTCTGGATAATTTTATTCGATTCTGATTCTTATGTGACGGGAGTAGCGCATTGTTTCTTGTATTCGCTATGAGAGAGAACGAATTCACGTGTTAGTGAGAGGAAGGTGTCGTAGTCGCACAAGGGTAGCCCGCCACAGCCCGATATCGGTAGTATAATTCCAGGGCCCCCGGCTTCAGCCGCATAAACAGCCTGTAAGAGTAAAACCATTTATGAAAAGATTCTATAAAAAATTGATATAAACCGTTTTCGTTTTAATAAATTGATCAAAGATAAATTATAAGAGAAATATACTTTTTAGAAGTTTTTTTTAAGTCATGGAAATCGTTAGACACTATAAGAAAAGTTTTGCTCACTTTACGCTTCTTAGTTTTATAGTATAACCTAAATGCTATAAATAATATTTGAGTAATCATTCCCATTATCGTATTGAAAGAAGTCAAGCGTAACCAATCGTTTCGTAGCGTTCTAAAATAATAATTATTACATCTTACCGTAAATCCATACTGGCCGGTTAAACGACGTTTTCTCAATTCAAGTGATATGGTAGAACCGTATTTGGGCTGGTGCGGTCTGAACACTCGGGCAGCGGACATCAGAGCTGCTACATTGTTCTCGTGAGCCGAGAACAACCACAGTTTAGGTATAACTTTTTCTCCAGCTATAGCCGCACCCGTTACATTCTCTATTTTCTCGAGTAATACTCCTAAAAACAAAGGTCATTACTATAAAGTTTTTTATTTGAAATTGTTTCAATTAAGTTTTTGTTTTTCGTTTTTATTACCTGCAGCTAATCGTATCATTTCACTAGTATAAAACTCGGCAGCGTATTCGATTTTAGTTACCTCTTTTATCTTTGGCATAACTTCTTTCGCCCATTGCGGTGGATGCACTCCCACATTTTCCTATAATAATTAGAAATCGTAGCAAATATTTTCATGAAAATACATAAAAATACATATAGAGTGAGCCCATACCAAGGTTTGGAATAGATTGTCTAAATAAAAGACATCTTCCGGTGTCGTAATGTTGGTTTTAGTTTTGATACTCAAGTATTTGTACAGGCCTTCATATGGTATCATCCTCTTCTGGAATTCAGGCGAAGCGTAAACTTTATCCCGTAATTGCAGATATCGTGGGCAATTGTAATAATACATGAACTGAAAAATATTAATAATTTTTATCTAACGTTTAAATCCATAAATCTTTACCTGACGCGACTTTTTCTGTAATAGATTTTTTTTTTTTACAAAACCGGTACATGAACCAATCATCCAAATCGAGTAAATACCGGTTACTTACATACCAATTGCCTGATTAGCATTAATTATTGTCTGAATTATATTGTCTTAACACTTTATGTCATGCACTTACAGTCCAGTTTGCATCAATTAACTTCTATTATGTCTTTAATATGCTAATCGTTTTTACGTTGACTTGTAAGAGTAGGATTATTTAAAATGTAATATTCGATACTTTTTTTGTACATACATCGTCATCTTCAAATGCAGGGGTATCATAAGGAACTGGTTGCCAGTTAAGAGTAGGGTTCCACCTTTGTGCAGGTGGTGGTGGAAACAAAGCAGCCAATGCAGTTAACACTGTCATTTTAGTTCGCGCGTAATCTGTCGTCTGAATGTGCGTCTCATCGGGTAAATAAAGACTAGATATTATATTATTGTAACGTCTCCTCAAATACTCCCCGACTCGATACCCGCGCTGTTTTCCTTTCTGTTGCAAAAAATAACGAATTAACTATGTATATTATGAATTTAAATATTTATTCTTATTCAGAGATTATAATGATGTTACTAACGTTTGTAAGCGCTTTCTTCCCGTAAGGAAAAAATATATTATCATAGTGTTGATCAGAAGGAAATTTGTCTAGCTCTTCTTGATCCGGAGTTCGGTCACCGTGTCTAAAAACCTGTAAAATAATGCAATTATGCTCATTGTTGCTTAGGGTACATAATATATTTACATATTAAACAGGTGTTTCAAGAAATTATTCTTTTGTAAAATATATTATTAACTATTAACAAGACAACGATAATTTATTTTCTTATGTTGCTGATTTTAATTTATTTCTACAGTGCTAATAGGTAAATTTGAAGGTCATCAATTTGTCATCAATTGAATGTTTTAGTTTTTACCCTAAAATCGTATGAAGTTATGTTATAAAAAATAATTCAATTGTACGTAATATACCGTACATACAAAAAAAAAACACAATAATCAATCCAACCATACAAACAATATCACTCGGAAGAGGCGTGACACCTGTGACCCGATACAAATCGGATCATACGATTGAACATACCACAAAAGCCATCAACAGATCAGTGTTGGCCAGGCCATTGTCTACTACGTCCACCTTGTTGTCGACCTCCACAGCCGCTTCTAGAGGAAGCTCTGGCTTCAATTCATTACACGACACGGTTACCAACAGCAAACCGAACACCATCAAAGACCCCATTATATAAATTTAATTTAAAAAAAGAAAAAGTATTTTTAAAACAATAATCGACTAGGTAGCACGCGCTACCGCGAGTCGATTTCGACTGCCATGCTCTGAGCCTCCGTATAGTTTATAACTAGATAGGTACATTGAAGAGAGCCGAGATCATAATGTGATTAGAGCGCGAAATAATCTGGAGACCCTCAATAGACGAAACGGGGAGACTATGATATCTAGTGGAATCTAGTTTTCTGGATAGATGATGAAACGTTTAAAGAAGACATATATAAACCCACTTCTACATAGTATTATATCGACCTTATATCCATACTAATATTATAAATGCGAAAGTAACTCTGTCTGTCTGTCTGTTACTCCATCACGCCTAAACTACTGAACCAATTTTCATGAAATTTGGTATGGAGATATTTTGATACCCGAGAAAGGACATTTTATAGCGGGAAAATGACGCAATCCCGGAAATCCCACGGGATTGGGAACTATGCGGCTTCGCCCGCGGAGTCAAAGATCTAGTATGTTATATATGTTACCTATCTTCATTGTATTTTTTATCATACAAGAGAGTTAATAAAAAATCGAGTCTAAAATATGAGCGTACAAATTTAGAATAGAAAAAAGTGCAATTATGTATAAGACTATTCATTTTTTGTTCCACAACCGAGTCGGTTACATTTAGTACTTGTTTGATAGATCTCGTTTGATTGCTGGAATACAGAGACCTAAATACCTATATTCTATAAGCGTATTTCCACAACTTTGAGCAGAAGCACTTCATTTAGGATTATTTTCAATGACAAATTACGTATTTCCTAATTTCTGAAAGATAAGACCATTTTATTATTTGTCTAATAAGTAAATAGAGCACTGTTATCTTTATTAACTTACGTTTCAAATGTAAAGGTGTTTTATGTAAATAAATAAAATGTTTTAATTACAAACCTTCAGATTTAAAGGTAAAAGATTTGATGAAAAATACAGTTATTTATAATTATTTTATCTGCATTCTCGTTAAAGTTACCTCGTATTGTCTGAGATAAAAATAAGGATAGTTAAAAACAAAAAAAAACATACAAATCACAGCCAATTTATTATTGTTTCTTATCCTTCAATATAGTACTAGGTATGCGTTGTGTGTTTCTATGTCTATTAACTACCTATTATGTATCATTACTTTTTTTCAACTAATATTTTATTACAACAGCCTTTATTCACGCATCAAAGATGGTGATTACCAGGTGATACCCAGATGGTTTCCTATGGTTATATTGGTCTTAAACTTTCTTGTCTGTAAAAGTTTCTGCATATAAAATTCATTTACTCTAGTCTAAGCTATAGTACAATGCTGTTTGTATTCACTGTGTGGTAGTAAATAATCTTTGGTTATATCAAGAAAAGTGTCGTAGTCGCAAATCATTCCGCCGCCGCAGCCTGCCACTGGCAATGCTTGTGGTCTGCCTCCGATTTCTGGGGCGTATACAACCTGAAACATAATGATTTTTATCATTATCTACTTCATAAGCATTTCTTAAAATATTCTCTATCTATTTTTTTGTTAATATCGAAGTATCGAGTCACAGTATAATCTATTAACGGATATATGAAAGTTACAAATGAAAATGTGATTTCAATATATCCTATTATAATAATAATAAGCTTGGCACGACCGATGCATTTCCTTTCTACGATAGTGGGTATTTATACAACTCCAAAGTGAATTACAATATGTATTTGTTTCCTTGCTGTCAATGCGCAACTTACCTGCTTATATTCAAAAAGAAAATAAACATACCATGAATCCATATTTTCCTGTTTCACGATTTCTCCACAATTCCAAAGAAACTGTAGAACCGTATTTAGGCTGGTGAGGAACGAACGCCTTGCACGCTGATAATATTGAAGCTACGTTGTCTTCATGGGCAGAATATAAGAAAAGCTTAGGTTGATTGTTATCACCAGCTATCTTTGCTTTTGTTGCCTCTACAACGTCTGTTAATATTCCTCCTAAAACCAGAAATCAAAGTTCTAATTTAAGAAACGGGATGGTAATTAAACTTAATATGTATCGCTAATACATGTTTTATTTAAATAAACCAGTTCCATTTTTAAATACTTCATACCTACTGCTATTCTCTTTAATTCGTCGGTGTAATACATTACCGAGTACTCTAATTTAGTCGTTTCTTTAATTTGGTGCATAATTTTCTGCGCCCATTGTGGAGTGGGTACATCTACATTATTCTGAAATGGGAAATTACTAGGATTCTTTGGCTAGATACTTATAAAGTTATTAAGTTTAATGCTCTCACTATACGAGAGCATGTAAGTTAGATTTCATGTTAAAACCTTTAAAACAAAACATATTATAATTTACCAAAGCCTGGAATAAGTTGTCCAACATGAAAACTTCCTCCGGAGTGGTAAAATTATATCCAGATTCTTCCGTTAATGTTTTGAAGAAACCTTTGGATGCTTGCATATACGATTGAACCTCTGGCAAATCATACAATTGGATCTTCAATTGCGAATAACCTGGACAGTTAAGAAAATGCAGTAGCTGAAATATAATGTTGAAAGTTAATCTTCATGTAATCTTATTTATTAATTTTATAACTTTTTTTAATATTTTTTCTATCCGTAATTTATATTCAAAACACATAAATGTATACGCATATCCAAATAATAATACGGCATAACGCCATAATATTGATATCTACAAATATATTGATTGCATATTGATCGACGAATACTCACACTGTCGTTATCTCGTTGAGGCGTGTCGTACGGTATTGGCTGCCAGTTCAGACGAGGGTTCCACCTCTGCATGGCCTGTGGCGGGTACAGAGCAGACAGAGCCACCAATACTGACATTTTAGTCCGAGCGTAGTCTGTCGTCTGTACGTGAACCTCTTCAGGAAGATAGAGCTTCGAAATTAATCCATCGTATCGATTCCTCAAATATTGACCCACGCGATACGCTCTTTCCTTTCCTCTCTGTAATATTTTTTGATATCGAGCTGTTATAGCATATGGTATATTAAAAAGCAAGCGCAACGAAACCTATTAACCATTGTTACACTTTGTATTAGCATAATGTATTAAATCTTGTAGTTGTAGGATTCATTCAATTATTCACGCGTACTCAATTTTCTTAATAAACAGCAACACAAATTATGCACGTTTTGATTATTGCTGCATTAACATTGATTACTTACGTTTGTTAAAGCCTTCTTTCCGAAAGGAAAGAATATATCTTTTTCCAATTTGAAGTTTGGATATTTATTAAGCTCCTCGTGGTCTGGGGTCCGGTCGCCATGTCGAAAAACCTAATGAATTAATTTTAATTAAACTTTTTGTTGAACAATACGCCATCAACTCTGTAATATATGTTAGAAAGCACTTTTTTATTTTTTTTGGACGTACCGCAAAAGCCATAACCATGTCATATTTAGTTAAAGCATCATCTCTATCGGGACGGCTCGGTTTGTGTGAGTTATGACAACTGCATATTCCGATGTAAAGTATAGTTAACAATACCACGAGTTTCATTTTTATCGATTAAAATCACCTCTAACTACATATGACATTGAAGTCCGCGCGATCGCGATCAGATTTCGACTGCACATGTTCTTATATGTACACCTTTTATATAGCGATTTGCTTAAAGCCTCATTTAATTTAAAATTTAAAGGAAATTTATACCAGTTAGGCGGTTAGTTAGATGATTACGGCTAGTTTATTTGTCATCGCCACAGCTCGGAAACTTAGGGCAATAGTTATGTAAAATATTAATTGGGCAAACCCCCTACAGCAGACACCATACCCTTGTCAAAAGCATTACACTAGTCGGAATTCTAAAAGGAGTATTAATTTGAATATTTACATACTCAATGGCTATATTTTCTATCGAAGATTTTTATGATATTGAAAACTTTTTTATTTTATTTCGTAAGTGGTCGAATTATTAGGCACAAGATTCCGTTTTGGTGATAACTAGAATTCAAGGACTTTGTGAATGAAGAACCAGTTATAAGTTTTTATGCTAATATTATAAATACAAAAGAAACTGATTACCGGTCTGTTTATATTTTTGGAGCTAAATCAATGTACCATATACTGTAATGAAAAATGTAAAGCATCACTAACACCTTGCCGATTGTTATAGGATATTGAAAAATATCTATTGATCAATACCTTTTTATGGTAATTTATGATTTATGATGACATAAATGTGTTATGCGGGCACTTAGATACCTATACTCGTATTATTTAAGTAATTAAAAAAAATCTGTTATACGTACTTACCTTTTTGTATTGGATGGTTTGATACAAGCAATAGACTGGGATATATTTTTAATTTATGCTCTACAAATAATATTAAGTGTCTGAAATATCTTGTTCTTATTTAGATTTCTAAAGCGATCACTTAAAATATCAAATAGAACTTATTATAAATCTCTAAGTGTTAAAATTATTTTTTTTTTCTTTTCGCAACTTTGTTTCAGGTATGACCGACATTCACTACAACGAACAAGCCCTCCTCGATCAGCTGATGCTGTGTACAGAATACGTTGACAAAGCTGAAAGATACGAATTGCTCGGTCCACTGTACCGCCTCGTCATACCGATATACGAACGAAGAAAGGATTATCAGGCACTCCTCGCGTGCTACCAACATCTGACCAAAGCCTACGCGAAAGTAATTGAAGTGACGAATTCCGGGAAACGTCTCTTGGGCAGATTCTATCGCGTCGCCTTCTTCGGGAAGGCCCACTTTGGCGAAGATGAAGAGGGCGTAGAGTTCATTTACAAAGAACCAAAATTGACGTCACTCAGCGAGATTTCGGAGAAGCTACAACAATTCTACGAGCAAAAATTTGGCGCCGGCTGCGTTAAGATGATCATGGATTCAGCACCGGTTAGTTTATTAATATTAAACTGGTTTTGTATGTAAATATTACGTTTGTTCAATGATCAAACATTACTCATAATTGGAGCGA
This sequence comes from Colias croceus, assembly GCF_905220415.1. Classification (NCBI taxonomy): domain Eukaryota; kingdom Metazoa; phylum Arthropoda; class Insecta; order Lepidoptera; family Pieridae; genus Colias; species Colias croceus. The sequence goes on along the minus strand of NC_059539.1, from coordinate 4,423,205 downwards.
AATGTGGTAAATTTGTCAAGGTACTGTTCCCGGTATTGCGGAAAGCCCGTGACGATTCAAATGACCTCTATATGGTTTGGCGTGCATTAATTTGTATAATGGTAGTTCTCATAATGCAAGATTGGTTTCTTTTTGAATGTACAGAGAAATAAATTAATAAATTATGTACAATAATATACCTATTGAATAGTTAAAAATAAGGAAAATGTGTTAAACTATGATAAAATAGTACTATATTGAATACGTTAATTTGGTCACAAAGGATATTTTATGTACTTCTGTACTTTCAAAATACATTAGTATTTACACAAGTGCTTTTGATGATGATTCGGTATATGAAGAATGAATAGTAAAACAATATATTTTTGTGTAGCATCAATTGTTATTGCTCACTAAGCGATTTAACTTTTATTTAGGTATAACTAATAAAAATCACAGTATTATGCGAATATAATTTAGTGCGATATTCTATTAGAAAGCATCCACTATATGGGTTTGTTGGTAGTTGGTACACAATACATAGCTGCTATATACTAAAAACAATATTTTACAACCTAAGCTATACAAATATGTTCAAAACTATTTCATATTACAAACCATTAACAACAGGTCAAGCGAGAAGAGCTAGACAGCAAGCTAGCCCACATCCAAGTGACATGGGTGCGTTCAGAGGGCGGCACCGGTGCGGGCGCGAACGAGAACACGTTCGAGCGCGCCCACAACGTGCGCCGCTTCGTGTTCGAGACGCCGTTCACGCGGGACGGCGCCGCGCGCGGGCCCGTGCACCACCAGTGGCTGCGGCTGACGCACCTCACCGGTTAGTGCACGATAACACTCGAACGAGAACACGTTCGAGCGCGCCCACAACGTGCGCCGCTTCGTGTTCGAGACGCCGTTCACGCGGGACGGCGCCGCGCGCGGGCCCGTGCACCACCAGTGGCTGCGGCTGACGCACCTCACCGGTTAGTGCACGATAACACGCGAACGAGAACACGTTCGAGCGCGCCCACAACGTGCGCCGCTTCGTGTTCGAGACGCCGTTCACGCGGGACGGCGCCGCGCGCGGGCCCGTGCACCACCAGTGGCTGCGGCTGACGCACCTCACCGGTTAGTGCACGATAACACGCGAACGAGAACACGTTCGAGCGCGCCCACAACGTGCGCCGCTTCGTGTTCGAGACGCCGTTCACGCGGGACGGCGCCGCGCGCGGGCCCGTGCACCACCAGTGGCTGCGGCTGACGCACCTCACCGGTTAGTGCACGATAACACGCGAACGAGAACACGTTCGAGCGCGCCCACAACGTGCGCCGCTTCGTGTTCGAGACGCCGTTCACGCGGGACGGCGCCGCGCGCGGGCCCGTGCACCACCAGTGGCTGCGGCTGACGCACCTCACCGGTTAGTGCACGATAACACGCGAACGAGAACACGTTCGAGCGCGCCCACAACGTGCGCCGCTTCGTGTTCGAGACGCCGTTCACGTGAAGTTTCTTTAAAAGCACTGCTTCAGCACGAAATGGGTCAAGCTCGCACCGGGGAAGTTACCGACGCACCTCACCGGTTTGAAAGCTGCTGATAAACTCGCTGATAGCCTATCTGACACGTTATGAATTATCTTTTACTAGCTGCGCCCCGCGGTTCCACCCGCATTGCTCCGCTCCTGTTGGTCTTAGCGAGATGATATAATAATAATTATAGCCTATAGCCTTCCTCGATAAATAAGCTATCTAACACCGAAATAATTTTTCAGATCGAACCCGTAGTTCCTGAGATTAGCGCGCTTAAACAAACTCTTCAGCTTTATAATATTAGTATAAATGTATACATTTGTTACAATATGTGAAAGTACTATGGTCTTTATTTTGCCTATACAGTACGTAGTGTAATTGAATTGTGCGGCCGAATACATCCAATTTCTTACTGACTGTTGTCATCCACAAACAAAACTTCCAACATTTTAAAGAAACGAAACTAAATTTATAGGTATAAAAAATATTAAAAAAAACTGGCTAATTGCAAGTCGGACTCGCACACCGAAGATTCCGTACAAACGTTTTTTACTATGTGTTGTAACTTCAAACTTACGCTTGTCGCAATTATTCTATTATTTGTGTTATATGACGTTGCTTCATATTCCTGAGAAAAAAGCTCTTGACAGACAGACCGGACAGCAAAGTGATCCTATAAGGGTTCCGTCTTTTCCTTTTGTGGTTCGGAACCCTAAAAAGATAAAAAATAGGTACATACGAAAAAATTATGTCAATTTTATTGATAAACTATACGATGTTTTTGTAGTTTGAAATATTACCAGTTTTATATTAATTAATGAATGTGACCTTTTCATCTAAAATCTATCAAATCGATTGCTCCATAAAGCATGCAAAAAATATACATACAAACACAAACTGAACATGGCATGTGTCTTAATTTATCTTCCTTTTAATAAATACTGTACCGAACAATTTATTAAATAAATAAAAAATTAAAAATAAAAATTAAAAAAATAAAATAAAAATACAAATTACAAATAATAACAATAAAATAACAGACATAAAATAAAAATAAATAGCATTAATAATAGCTCATTTGGTAATAATTATTTCAATTAGTCGGACGACTTGATAATTATTTCAATATAGTATCGTGAAACCAGAATTAAACACGTGTAGATTAGTACTTATTCCTACAATGTTAACTATAATAGTATATATTCTTGGTATAAGCTTTTACACATTCATAATAACGTATCGATCGTTTTAGAAAAAAATTCGTTATTCCAAAATATATTCACACTAGATTTCCGCCCGCGGCTTCGCCCGCGTTTGCAAAGGAAAACCCGCATAGTTCCCGTTCCCGTGGGATCCCGTTCCGGGATAAAAACTATCCTATGTGTTAATCCAAGTTACCCTCTATATGTGTGCTAAATTTCATTGTAATCGGTTCAGTAGTTTTTACGTGAAAGAGTAACAAACATCCTTACATCCATACATCCATACTTACAAACTTTCGCCTTTATAATATATATTAGATTATGGTAATTAATGCTTTAGAAACATCCATTTAAGTATTTAATGTCATGTATAATTGATTACTTTTTTGTATTCGTTTCGAACTGAATAAATATTCACAAATGAAGTCATTAATACAATCTGATCTTCGTAGATGAAAAAAAAATTTTTTTTATACTTATGATCGGTTCAAACATATAAATCAAAGATTATTCGTGACAGCACTGGCATATTTGATTATCAACAATGAGCTAGCAGTCAAGAAATGAAAATCCTCATGGGCAAACGTAACGAATTTATTGTGTAATTTGAATAAAAAAAAAAAACAAAAAAATCACAAAATTTCTGCAAATTTCCAGCGGAAAACTGGTTCCCGTACGTGAAGCGTCGCATACCGGTCACCGAGTGCCGCGTGGAAGAGCGCAGTCCGATAGAAGTGGCCGTCGCGGAGATAGAGGGGCAGGTGGCTGAGCTCAGCGAGATTGTGCACGCTAAAACACCTGATGTTAAGAGGCTGCAGCTTAGGTGAGTTTTTGGCATGGATTGGATAGAATAATTTAGTGTTCCTTGTGTGGATGGAATAGGTTCTCTAGTAATTTTTTTCGAGTGTCGATTGGTTTTGCTGTTTAAGTCACAGACGGCTTCTACCAATGTTAGATTGCAACTATAGATCCTGTTTTAAGCAAATAGTGCGAAAGATACGTATGTAAAAAAAAGAAATGTGCGTTTTTTATACAACTTTATTATCCATTTTCTCTATGTTATATGCAAATTTTTAAAATTCCCATTTAATTATATAACTATAACCGAACATTTTACAGACTGCAAGGCAGCGTATGCGTGCAAGTGAACGCGGGGCCGATCGCGTACGCAAACGCGTTCTTAGACGCGGCGCTCGCACACATGTATCCGGACGAGCTGGTCGACAAACTGAAAGCGACCTTCAGGTGAGTGCTATAGAGTCTATTATTGCTAAGTTTTTATTTGTAAGTAGTAGTAATGAGGTTCCAAGTGAATGCGTTCCTTGACATGGCACTCGCGCACATGTACCCAGACGACCTTCGGGTTAGTGATATGGAGTCGATTATTGCGTGGCGATATTATTGTTAATAGGGAATAAAGTATTAGCGTGAGTGTCTATAAAGAAATAATGCACCTAAGGTTTTTGTGAAGAAATTAGTTTATTGTTACGTATGTTTTCTGTTTTTAAGAAATTTTTAAGTTGGTATATCTCAATTTTTACTCTTAGCAAAAGTCATTAATAAAAACAATATACCTACTACGTGAAAATTCTATTTCTCTCTATTATTTAAATTCATTAAAAACCATTTGTCCACAGAGAGTTTCTAACAGTATGCCACGCGGCGTTACAACTGAACGCAAAACTCATCAGCTCAGACCAAGTGTCCTATCAAGAAGCACTCGAAGCAAATTACTACAAATTAAGCGATTCTCTCTCCACCTTCCTTGGACAACCGCTACAAGATATACTGGTCAATGGGAACCTCAGTACCACGGTCACTGGTGTGGAAATGGACTGTAGTAACGCTTGAACAAAAGAAGAAATAACGGGTAGAAGGATTGTATCGCCTGAATGTACTAACTACGATAGAGGGGTCAACGATAAAATGTCGTGTGCGATATGTCGTTGCGATATTGTGAAAACTTGCAGTTGGAAAATGAGTTTGAAAAAATGTCGTATTATAATGATCACTCATTACTTCTCGCGTAGAAATGTTATAAAATATAAGAAGCGTAACTAATTAAACAAAAGAATTACAAAATTCTTATCTATGTAGATTGTTAGTTTAGATATTTTGGCGCACAAAATGTCATACTTGTCCTAACAAAGTGCTACGAACTTACGAATCTCGATTTATAAAAGAAATATCGATAAATAATCTCGATTTAAACTTACAGTTGGCTTGAAAACCTCATAATTAAAAGTGTCATTAGTCATATTTTAAATGTTAAATCACGTGCTGATGACGTTTTGATTTTATTGTCATGATGAAACATTTCTAATAAAATTTGTCGAATAGACTCATAGCACTCTCACTCGTGCACGCTTGTTAAAGTAAATGGCTTGTTCAATAAAATATATTGATGTATGTTATGTTATAAGTACTATAGGACAGTCGTCTAAAATATGATCATGAAATGTAATCAAAAAGATAACGAGTTTTTCCATAAAAATGTACATATTCACATTTTACCCGATTTTTTTTTTGGTAAGAATACTTGGTCGAAATCGAAAATGTTTAAATGAGGTTTTTCTTATAAGCCAATGCTAAACGATCTTTAATGACTTTTAAAAAAATGTAGTGACATTGTAGAAAGGTATTAAATCATACCTTAATAAATATAATTACCAAAGATCAATTTTAATGCCTTAGCAATGATACTAAGGCCTATTGAAAAATCAATTTCCTATATTATTTTTTGCAAAATCTCTTAATTTGTTTATCCCATTTCTCAAACGTACGCACAAACATACAAATAATTATAATGATATTTAATATGGGATAATACAAACTCACTTAACCCATTGAGCCCAGACACAATAGATTTTCTGTTGTGTCTGTGGTTCCGGGGCTACTACATAATCTCTTTGTAATTCATAATGCCATATAATATAAAATTAATAATTTACTCTAATTTCCTTAACTAAACATAGATCCACAATAAAATGTGATAAAGTTTAATTATTGTATCTTCTATTATATTCTTAAAATAAAACAAAAGCATTGCATGACAAATAATATTAGCGTAACGGTATTTTTTAATTTTAACGCCGTTAGTACACCGACGCATTCGCGAGCGGCAGCGAAACAATGAAAAATCTGTCAGTAGTATGATAGGTTTGCGCATATGATAATATGTCTCACTCTAGCACAAAGATAGATGAAATAGTTGCGTCCTTGTCAGTATTGTTTCGCAAGGAACTGCGAAATGGCCATTACACAGACGCATTGCGAAAAAGTTGCGAAAACATTGCTGTTTACTAACGTTCCGCAGATATTTTGCTACGCAGTAGTTTCGCAGAGATTCGCTGCGGCACGCGAATGCGTCGGTGTACTAACGGAGTAAATGTATGTACTCTTTTTCTTAAATAACTCATGCCTATAATACCATAAATAAATTCTTGCTAACTTTTATAACAAAGACAATTATAGTCAATTAAATTCCTTAATTGAACTACAGAAAACGTCCACAGTACTGCCGAATAGATGAATAAAACATATTCTCAATTAAAAATTTAACCAACACCAATTAATTATCTAACAACACTTTGCACTCGAATTCCATTTGATACTCTTTACTATACTAATAGTAATATTGCAATTTTATAACCTAGTTATATACTATGTACTTAATCGAAGTAAGTACTAAGTAGTAAAGAATCTCTCAACATTAATTATACGTAGATAAAGTAAAACACATTAAAAAAATATTAATGATTAAACATGTACTTTAGTAATTGTTGCTCACACTATAAAGGTATCATGAAAACTTTTTATTAGTAAAATCAACGACAAACTAATAAAGAAAATAAAAATAAAATATTTATTACTGATTTTATTTGTACGATAACAATTTAATTGTCTGAGAATTTAGGTGCTAGTACAAAGTATATCTCAATGTTTCTTTAATCTCAAACAATGTGTTGCAACTCGATTATAATTTTGTATACAACTTTAAACACAAAAATATAAAATTTATAATTCTTCACAACTAATTCAATAAATTAATAATTGCGAAGAATAATGATTGTCTAAATAAATTAATTTAATCATTGGTTAAATCTGTTTTTCTTTTTCATTATATATCTTATACATGTAAATATACATGTTTTGTAAGACATACAGCTAGGCTTAGCAGCTAGGTATGGACACAAATTCTACGTCACAGGCGCTCCCTGAACGTCAAAGCTCAATTCAGTGTCGCAGTTGCTGCATAAAACATTAATATTATTTGAAAATTAGTCGACTATAATTTTATACTCTAAAACGGAATCTTTCATTATTTACAAAAATATTGTAAATTTTCTCTCCTTTTGATTTTTGTGCTAAATTCTTCTCAATATAGATACATTTAATATGAAGCACAAGCTACGTAGTAGTGTGTGATGAATGATATTATATTTAATGCGCATATGTTAGGTTTATCTCAATTTTATAACTATGTACTCACTTGCAACAACACACGTGGGCTTTAGTAGAAAACCTTTTAGGTACTTTAATTTTTTGAAGTGAAAACTTCTTTAGCGGCGTTGGGTATAAAATCTTAAACTCGCGTCAGGACTCAGGACACGTGGCCTGATCGAAAAAGCGTAAGACGGACTTTTTTTTTTAGCCCTTATATTCCATGCGTAAGACGGATACCATTCCAAAATATCAAACATGCTGAACGTTAATAATCAAGTTTTCACTTCTGCTGGCACTCCTGGAGTGCAACCCGTCTTTTTTTTAAGATTCAATGAAATAGCGATGTTTTATATTGTTGGAAAAAGTTTTCTATTTGTAAAAAACTAAAATTGTATAAAATTCGCAATCGAAACTCAGCCATCAAGTTCGATCGAAGGATGAATACAAAGATTTTATTATCATACATCGCTTGTCATAATTTCCTTTTTTATGTTTTTGAAACATGCTAAATACACATAGATGATAATATTATCATATAATGCGTAAGGTATCTTCAATTTTTAAGTATAGATCAAATTGTCGAATTTGTATGTATAAAATTCAACTGCATCTTTATTTTTATTAATAGAGGAAAGTCACCAAATATGGAATAGTATCCTAATATGGAATTCCTTCATTTCTCTAAGACTATAAGTATGAATCGCAACATTCGACCATCTTCTGTTTCATTTGGTGTACTAAATATCGCACTAACACCATCGAATTATTTGCGCGAGCGGTTTACATGTAGCAGGCGTGTTTTGTTTTGCTGCCGTGCAGAAATTTTTTAAGGTAAGTAATAAATGAGTATTACCGGCTATTATGTTTTGTTTTCGATAAGTGTTATACTATTTAGTATATTGGTATTATGTTTATTTCACCATTTTGTGATCTTTTGTCTTTAAAATATTGTGAAATGAAAAAATATTTAGAAGAGTTTGGACTAGTATAAAAATCCAAATATGGACAGTCGTCGGTGTCTAATTATGGAATATTATAAACTTGCTATTATTTCTTTAAAAACTGTATGTAATGTTTGTTTTTAGTAACATACATGCATCAGCAGAGTCAGGAGGTTCTGTTCAAGACTTCTTTCCATGGATGAAAGTGGAGAAAGTTGAATTAAACGCTTGATGTATGGGCTCTGAACACATTATGATGTGCTGGTCCAGATGGATCTGGATTTGTGACTTTTGCAAGTAATTACGTAACTTCTTTCATTTATCACAATATGTTATATTCATTTAATTGATCTCAAAGATATTCATTACATTTTTGTACTTGTTATGTTGATTTTTGCTTATATTCCATAAATGGGTACCTATTCCATATTTGGTTACTCTTTTGTGATTTTGTTTTTTGTGTTATATTTTAATTTGATTACTGATATATTTGGTTAAAGGCCGTTAATTACTACTTATAGATGTATGACTGATCAGTAAAAACAATAAACTGATTTAATTTATGTGAAGTTTTATTTTTATATCCCAAAAACAAAATGGTATTCCATATTTGGTGACTTTCCTCGGAAAGTCACCAAATATGGAATAGTATCCTAATATGGAATTCCTTCATTTCTCTAAGACTATAAGTATGAATCGCAACATTCGACCATCTTCTGTTTCATTTGGTGTACTAAATATCGCACTAACACCATCGAATTATTTGCGCGAGCGGTTTACATGTAGCAGGCGTGTTTTGTTTTGCTGCCGTGCAGAAATTTTTTAAGGTAAGTAATAAATGAGTATTACCGGCTATTATGTTTTGTTTTCGATAAGTGTTATACTATTTAGTATATTGGTATTATGTTTATTTCACCATTTTGTGATCTTTTGTCTTATAGTATTCCATATTTGGTGACTTTCCTCTAGGTATTACTTTGTGTTAAGTATTACGCTTTAAAATCATTTTAACCTAATTTATTTCAGTAATTGTTTTTAATATTAACACATAGAATACGTCATATTATAACAATCTCATTCCAGTTATGTTTTGTTATGTTTATGTTTCGTTTCAGATTTAAATAAGCTTAGTTGTAAATTGTACTACTTTATTGTATGAAATATTTATCATTGATTTTGACTGAATTGAAAGACGGTGTATTTTGAAAATCAATTGTTAGTACTAAATAAAAATGCCCTCTGTATCAAACTTTAGTCATTTGAAAAATTATTATTTGTTATCCTTTGCTCTTCAATGTGGGTTCAAGTTATTTTTTTCCTTGTTTTTATGCCATAAAGTATTTTAAGGTAAAACATATGTAACCTTTATATAATAATTATTATCGTCCTATTTAAAAATGAATGAAGCATTTAGGTAGGAATTTGTATGCACAAAGCATTGATCAAAACTTGGATCATTTACTATCATAATCGTATTTCTGCTGTTTTAATACATTTATAATAACTATATTATTGTTGTTTTATTTCAACCCCTTTGTGCTTTTTCGATAGCTAATTGCACATACATGTTAGAGCGTGGTTGTATTACGTAATTAAATACTGATACAATATTTCTTAAGGCCGTGTACGCGGTCCGTGCGCTGTTTGGCTCAAATATGTGATTTTCCAAACCAGATTGTCCATCAACCACTTATCTTACAAACATATGAATTACTAATAATTTTAGGAAATTTTATTGTCTATATAGTTAGTTAAGAGTTTATTTCAATTTATACAGTATTTGTGAATACCATCAAGATAACTGAGCCGATGATTACTTGATTTCACTTTTAGTGTCAATTTCGAAGCTAAAAATATCTGAAATTGCTGACAGATCTAACACACATTTTTTTTAACTAACTGCTAAAATCCTTATTAAAATAGTTAGTTAAAAGATTTTTTTATTTTGGACTCCTAACTTACGAAATTAAAATCCGAACAATGTGAATTTTTTTAGAAATTATAGTCGACAAAATGATTATTTTCACCAAGATATTTGACTTAGTTGAATATAATTTATACATATTGCAATAAAAGAACGTCTTACTTATAAGATAAAATTTAAAAAATCAACTAAGGTACCTCTATTATTTTTCTACAATTTTTTTTAAAGTACTATAAAACACTGCGCGCGACCCGAATAAAATCAGTCGGCAGCGAGCCTTTCCAGAGAGAGGACATGTTGCTCGGCGCTCTCCTGTGGACCTATGCTGTTCATAGTAAAAGGATAGCGCAAGCCGCGATCTATCGTAATAGATCGCGGAGATTTTGACTTGCGTTAAATTGAATAAGCCCTCTTAAACATCTTTACTCGACCAAAGTCAAGACAAGAATGACTCGCAACTGCAGACGACCGTTATAATTATATAGGACGATCAAAACAACTATTCGAGTGGCGTGACAGTGTGAGTCAGCGCAGGTGTTATTTGTGTTGTTTTGATCGTTATTTTGAATACGACATGAAATATTATTATTACTCGATAATTAAATGATTGTTAATACTTTTATCCAATTGGTTATTGTTAAAATAATTAATGAAGTTAATCAATTGATTTACTTTTAAAATATAATTTTATGTTTAAATTAAACGCGCTAACACGGCCATTCTGAAAAAAGCTCGTGCTCTGAGCGTTAATTCAAAACTCAAAATATCAATGATATAATTCACACTTGTTGGAATGATATAGTTCGCGCTGGTGACATTCAGACTTGTTTTAAGTATTCAAATTATTTGTTTCTTTGTCCAGTTGTCAGACAAGTGACAATCAGGTTATTATTATTTCCCGCCCGGTTGTTACAATCCGTGCAGACAAATGGCATTCAATTGTATTATTATCTGCCCAGTTGTAAGACTATCATAGAAGACCCGTACAGACAAGTGGCATTCGATTGTATTATTATCTGCCCAGTTGTAAGACTAAGTCACAGAAGACCCGTACAGACAAGTGGCGTTCGATTGTATTATTATCTGCCCAGTTGTCAGACTAAGTCACAGAAGACCCGTACAGACAAGTGGCATTCGATTTGTATTATTATCTGCCCAGTTGTCAGACTAAGCCACAGAAGACCCGTACAGACAAGTGGCATTCGATTTGTATTATTATCTGCCCAGTTGTCAGACTAAATCACAGAAGACCCGTACAGACAAGTGGCAGTCGATTATCATAATTAGTTTCCATTACCGCTAACACGGTCATCTAAATTCTGCTTTGGTACTATTCTTACACGTACATAGGACACAATAGCAGTTTAGCAATTGCTTGTACTTTTCGCTTCATAGCAATCATTGTGGAGTATTATTGTGATTTAACATTTGCATAGTATTCGATAGCTCAACGAGTTTTTCCAGCTGCGAACAGCGGCTTCTGTATCTCATCTGTATCTCAACTCTCAAGTGATAACCATAGATAGTCCTGGAACATAATTAAAAGTTAAAACACAAGTTATATCCGGCTTGGCCAAAGTAAAACAATAACACAATAACGTCCTCGTACGTTCATTTGAAATGAGTACGGTAATTTATCTCGTGATGTCAAAACACAATGTATTATAACAAACATAACCGCTCGGCCAAACTGACCTTATAGAACACCATCTCATCCACATGATGAACTCAAACTCAAATATTGATTTATTCAACTGGACTTCGCTTAGAAGCGTTTTTCAATCGTCAAAATACAGAAAAATAAAAATTTACCAACACAATAGCTTATACTGGGCGCCAAGGGAAATCGAAGGCACCACATTGGATTCAAATTCCCTGGGATCAAAAACTTATTATTTGTGACATAACACGTCGTTCGCTTACCACAATAATTAAAAGCTCAAATATCCTGGACAACCGCCCGGATTGCACATCACATTATAATATTGATGAACTACATTACCGTTACAATATTCCACACCACAAACATTTACTTCACACAAGAAAACACACATTGTGCGAGTTCCTTCATCCTTGTTTTAACTTGAAGGAATTCGAAGTCCACAGTCACATACTATTATGATGGTGACAGTGACAGTTGCACAATTTCACGTAGTATGATGGAAGAATTTGTGCCAGCCTGCCAGGATTCCGAGTGAGGGCTGGTTCATCTTCTACTTCTGATGTTAGAGCGTGGTTGTATTACGTAATTAAATACTGATACAATATTTCTTAAACATCTTTACTCGACCAAAGTCAAGACAAGAATGACTCGCAACTGCAGACGACCGTTATAATTATATAGGACGATCAAAACAACTATTCGAGTGGCGTGACAGTGTGAGTCAGCGCAGGTGTTATTTGTGTTGTTTTGATCGTTATTTTGAATACGACATGAAATATTATTATTACTCGATAATTAAATGATTGTTAATACTTTTATCCAATTGGTTATTGTTAAAATAATTAATGAAGTTAATCAATTGATTTACTTTTAAAATATAATTTTATGTTTAAATTAAACGCGCTAACATACATATTTCCAAAAAAAAATGAGAACTTTGATTTATGCATCAGACTATACAGTCACCCAAATGTTCATTATTTTCTAAATTCATGAAATATGATATATGTAATATTATATATTTTTTCATGAATTTAGAACATTAAATGCATCTTGAGATACAAAGGATTTTTTTTAACAAATCTAATGATAATAAAAACATTTTAAATGTAATATCTTGGTAATATGGATAGGATAAGATGAAACACCAATTTTATTTAAGAGTTATTTATTGTACACATCATTAGTTTACAACAAATTTAAAAACATTTTATATGCATGCTGTGAGGATATTATGGACAACCTATTTTATAAAAATGGAAACCAGAAACGATATGGACAAGGTTAAATATTGACTGCTAGCAATCGAAAACACTATTGAAAACCTATCGAAAACATGAAAACAAATATACAAGCAGTCTATATGTAGGAAATAAAACTTGTTAATTAAAAATTAGTATCACGTTAGTACAAAACATTATCACAACATAAATGGCGCTTAACTTGACCAGCAAGTTGAATTTACAATCCACAGTTTTACTCCATCAATTTCATAATTTAATTTCAATTTATTTTGACAATTTTATTCTTGGACCCATATGCATAAAATGTAACAGATAACCTTTTTCTGTATGTACTTAGTAGGCCAGAAGAAATCTTATTTCCAAATAGATGTCTACTCATAATTTTATATAATGCTTGACAATACTTGTAGAAGAAATACAAAAATATTCTTATTAGTTAGTTACATAACATTTAGTACTTCATATCACAACAAATTATAGGTATGTTTATTGCACTGGTTTATAATGAAGAATGAAATAATGACTAGCACCAAAACAATACATAATATAATAAAAGTAAAGTATTTCAATTTAATTTAGCTAGTGACTCTAATGACGGTAATGATAACTATTGCAATTTTCCCAACCACCCAAATTATCCTACTTATTTATCGCCCAAAATTGTAACGTTTGAGAGTATCTAATAGGTATATAAAATTGATATGATTATTGAGAAATTAGGATCATATTGCATATTAAATTGGAGTTATATGCTTCAAGGCTCAAGACTAACTCCCCATAGTAAAACACCAATATGATAAGATCATACAAATTCATTAAGGAACAAAGACACAAATATCTCATTTCACCTAAATGAACCAATGCGGGATCAACAACCAGCAAAAAGTTTACATAGAAAATGCAACACTGATGCCATAAAAAGCCGCCTTATCAGTTAATTTATTTTAAACATAATCTATTTTCATGGCAAAATAGAGCTACTTATTGTACTTTACTACTACACATAATAACAAAACTATGTCACAGTGACAAAACTATAAAGGAAACCATTATTTAATATAATAACATTAATATTCTTTTAAAATCACCCACAACAGTAATATTTTCACAATCACAACCATCCATATTTTAAATTGGGTAATAATTACATATTTATAATGATATAACTTTAAAAAATGTTGTGTGGTTTTATGAAACCACGGTAAAAGTGAAACTGTTCGAACGGTTCCGAACACTGCTTTGTGTAGCGCATGTCGCGTGCCGAGTAGGTATACCTACTCGGTAACCGCGATACACGCGACATGCGCTACACAGACCAAAAAGTTTGAGACGATGTAATAAAAGTTTCACTTTAAAAATATGTTTTTATTATTATTTCTGGTTCTACATGGACAACTATTATGAATAATTTAGACTCGTAAAACTTTCAAAAATCTGATTAATTATTATTACCAGAAAATCTGCTCTGCAGTTATTCATTAACCTATTTTATTAATAAGATTCGATTTTGAATTGTATAAATCAAGATATTGATGTGTAAATAGGAATCTACAACATCTTACCATTCTTCTATAATATCATGTGAGAGAATAAGTTAAATCAATCACTAGATATCTTATCAAAACACTTCATTCACACTGCAAATTTCTTAATGTACTAAGTTTGCAGTTGAAAACTGTTCAAGTAGAAAGTTAATGACTAATACTGTGATGTTGTCAACTGATCCTCTGTAATATGCTTGCAATGTAAGGCTTTTGGCACCAAAATCAGGTTCATCCAACCTCTCCTTTATAAATTTGACAGCTTCTTCGTTTGTAAATGTATCCCATAAACCATCAGAGGCAAGAACTAAGAACATAGGCTTATGGTCTTCTAAATTGAATGTTAAAATATCTGGATCAGCTATAACAAAGTTTTTATCTTTTAGAGGGTAGTCGCCCATAGCTCGAGACGTTGCTAAAATTCCAGCTACCCTCCATACTCCATTAAATGCAATGTAACCTCCAGCAGCTTCTATTCGTTTCTGCTCTCGAACCTGCAGCAAAAATAAGATTTATAGCATCAATTTAAGTTACTTTGTATGCAATAGTATTTTGTAAACACAGCTTGTGAATAAAAATGAACACAGGATAATAATTTGAAATAACAATGCCTAGAAAACAAGAACATATTATAGTCAATATTATTATGCAGTTAGACTGGAATTTATAAAGTCTAGTTTTGTATTTGAGTGCATTTATTATAAAGGAGGTTGTTTAAATATTATTATTGAATGATCGTTTTAAATATAATAATAATGTTGTATTTTCTAATGTTTGATTTTACGCGAGTATTATATATTTAGAAATTAAAGATTTTATAACGGATTTAAAATGTGATTTATTCATTATATTATTTTCCCGATGTTATAACACTTTGCAGCGTTAATAATATTTTTAATACTTAGTAGTTACATGATCTGTTTCACATACATTAGAAATGTGTATTAAATTTTTGGAATGCAGTATTCAATGTTCTTGTTGAATCTAGTGCATTTCAACACAACTTCCTAACATGAAGCAAATTAACAGTCTGAATGTTGAATTAGCAGTTTCATATGAATATAATTTACTGAGTTTATACTAAATTAAAATGAGCTTGATAACCATTTTAATGAATGCTTTCTAATTTGATGTCCTAACTTTTATTTTAAGCGCAAAAAAATATCTAATGAAAGAAATAGAAGAAAATGATTCATATTTTTTTCTTCTTTTTTTTTTATTCAAATTGACAACCCTGAATCATAAAAATGTTTAATTTGTCATGACAAAGTCATAAAATTGGTAATACATATAACTTTTAAAGCAAATTTGCACTCAAAACAATTCAATGAAATCTATTAAAAATGTAATTCTTGCATTATTTATGAATAATTACTAAGCATTACATTTGTTCATAAATAGTTAAACAATAATAGACAGAAGATAAATAGATATTAATAGAGTGAATAGATTAGATTTTTGAAAGAATTCAAAGATAACATGTGATAATATATTATAGTCTTTCAACTTTTCAGTGCAGTACCTGTCTAATTTCAGATAACGTTGTAAAAAGTAATTAAATATGTAATCACATGGTTTTTTCCTTGTACAATGTATGTTTGTGTAAGTATTAAATCTAATGATCTAAAATTCCCAAATGGAGACAAATAAAACCATAATTTTGGCAGTGAAGATAAAAGTAGATCATCATTAATATTGAGGAGTGTAAAAAGTATGAATTACACTAGATCCAGAACACATCTGGTTTCTTAAATATAAGTAATGTTAGAAACTTTCAAAGTAATAAAAAGCCATAAGCATTTACTTTACCTGTTGCGGTTTGTGGTCAAAAGAGACTGGTATAGCATTTCCACGAGAGTCACACATCACTCCTCTTGAGTCACCAACATTAGCCACAATCAAATGGTTGTCTTCTAATATAGCTATAAGTGCTGTTGTTCCAGCAACATTCAGTGATCGCTTAGCAGCTTCTACAAGTAGTCGGTCTGCAGCCAAAACCTCGTCAGTCAACAACTTACCATAGTTGATCTTACCTTTATCTATATAACTAGACAATGGCACTGAAATATTTTTAACAGGTTTGATTGGTCTTACTTCTCTTGTTATTGGTCTGGCTTTGTTCAATTGAGCTAATAGCTGTGGGTCAGTTATCTCTTTTTTAGAAGTGTCATCAGCAGTGCTAACAGACTTTTTAAAACTGCTCTTCCTTTCAACACTAATCATATTCTCTTTATCTTCCTTTTTTATTTCATCTGGTGTTTCAATTTTAGGTGTCTCTGGAAGCTTTCCATCTTTATAAGCATTCAGTTCCACAACTTTATTATACAAGTTCTGAATAAGGTGATCTTTAGCATAGTTGGCGGCAAACTCACCACCGTGTCCATCAAATATAGCAAACAATGAAATGCCTGTATTGTTTATATTTTCATTTATTATAAACTTGTCCTCCATGTGCATCCTTCTGCCTTTTATTGCATAAACGGCACTGAGTGACCCTTTAAGTTCCCAGCTCTGTTTATCAGCGTCCGATCCCTCCATCAACTTCATCCGTTGCACTGCACTTATGGGATTTACTGCATGGGATAATCTGCTGAGTAAAGATCGACTCCATAGTCCTATAGTTTGTAAATACATGAAGCAGACTACGACTCCCAATGTGAAAACTAAAACTTCGGATCGTAGTAAATAAAGTCGCACCATTTTCCATAAATAGCTCGTCGGGTTGTCAAAAGCTACGCTGCTACTAAAGCGTGACAAAATTTTCATAAATGATAAATAAGTTTGATGTAAAACTCTATCTTCTAATTCGTCTTCCATGACCACGCAAAGAAATAAAAAATAAGCAATAAAACGCGCAAAATTATAAAAACTTCAGTTTCGCCATAAAATACACAATAGGGCTGGCGCCTGGCAGAATTTCAATAACTGACAAGTGACACTTTTTTTTTTTTTTTTTTTTTTTTGTTTTCATGGCAAGAAGATGTGACTATTTGCCAGTGTCAAGTATGACAAGTGACACTTGCTTCTGGTTCTGAAATCTGACAAATGACAGCTGTGAATTGTCATGTGAATAATAAAGTCTAGTACACACTATGCGCTTAAATATATTTTATGATTTTATAATTTTATCGTGATTTTATCATACCTACTCGACTTTAAGCTCACTGCCCACTGGTTAATTTGCAGAAAACCATTGTGCTTAGTTGACGGATGATTCTACTGGAAAATCGAGAAAAAAACCTATACGACCGCCCTTGATGACCCTCTTTTTGTATCGCGATCGGCTTAGATTACAAAATAAAGTACAGATGGAGCATGACAACCGCCCGTCGCCCTTGTCAAAGAAAATACGAAATCAAAAACAAATACGTCGCTGCACCAGTGCTATAGCGCATAAAGTGTCATGCAATACGTCAAAAAGGGTTTGCAATTTTAGTAAAAAAATGCCGTCTTGTGATAATAAAACGCTGTAAAATTTGTTCCCGAAAACAAAAAAAAAGATAAAACATCGTTTCACAGGTTTTCTGTAGATTATTTGGCTGATTTATTTCTTTAATACGAATAATAATTTTACAGATATGAAGGAATACAAAACTTCAGCGCATGTTGCTAGTATTTTGAAAATGAATTTGCCATTTTTATTGGTAAAACGGTAAAATGGTTAAAAAATCTTCAGGGTAATGCTGTTGGATTTTTCGATCGTGAATGTGATTATTTGTATAGTGCACTAAAGGTTCATGATAATTATTAGGTTATTTTAATAAGCATAATACATTATTTTGTTACTTTTATAAAGCTTAAAAACGTCATAGTCGTTTTTGCTAGCGATTTAATTTATGTGAACTCCATGATGGATATGATGAAAATAAAATGTCCCGTATTCTCAACTAAAAACTACCGCTATTCGTATTCATATATTATGAAAAATAAAAAATAATATAATTATTATAGTTAATATTGAAACTTTTTTTATGTAATTTATTTAATAAAAAATTGAATACAATTATTTTGTCCATATATAACTTTAGTAGGCAGGTACTTTATGTAATAAAAGAATTTAAATAAAAATTAAAACTTGACTTCTCATTTATGTATATAGCCTACGTCACTACCGCCACTAACATAATAATTCAGATCATTGCAATGAAACTTCACAACTCAAAATCGGTCCAACGGTTTATACTGCAGGGCGTGTCAAAGAAATATTATACATACATCCATAAACTCGAAAAACATAACCCTCTTTTTTCCGTAGTCGGGGAAAAATTTGGGAAATTTTTCAATATCTGGCAACATTACACGCACACAGAAGCACCGTGTACGTACAGTGCAGCGGCGAAATGACAGCACACATAGCTTTATTGAAAATGACGATAAATTATTCGGTTTAGTTCGGCAACGCTCCATCTGTCTTTTATTTTGTAATCTAAGGCGATCGGTATAATAAATAAATATCTAAACAAAAACATTATTTATTTATTTTTATGTTTTTATTCATAAAAAGGAGTTTCTCAATTTGACTATATTTCTTTTTTACGTTTGTTACTTCAACCTGTTTTGAACTTTCGACTGAGTGAACCGATTTTGATGATTCTTTTTTATTTGAAGGCTGTCTTAAACGTCTCATTTAAATTTTGTCTAGGTGGGAAAATTTCAAGGTGGTCAATTTTTTGTTAAAACCTTAGTAGGTACTTAAAGCTTAGTATTGAGTAAAGCCATGAAATTTTACCAGCGCCCGATTCACAGGCCCGATAGTTTATTTTCATAATCGGGAAGAATGCACGACAGTTTGTATATATTACATAGGGGATGAATTAGTCCATTTACAAAGGAAACAAACAACATTATGGAGGGGCATGTGATGTTTATTGCATGTTTCATTTAAAAAGGCACTGCAAATAATATTCTCTTATCCTATACAGTCTAATATATTTTTGTATTAAGCAAATAATTTACAAACATTATTTATGAAAAAGACATTATCGTGCATAGAATAAAGACAAAATTTGTTTAGTAACAATGTAACAAAAATATATTTGAGCGCTTATGCAGTTGCCTACATCTATCAAGTTGATATAATATCATATACGATTTTTACAAAACGTATCCAATGATGTATTACTTACATTGGTCATTTACGTGGCCATTACATGAGCGTTTATCCATTTAAAATTTATTATCTACGAAAATTTGTATAATTTTATTTCTATTTAAGGCATGCAGTAGATTCTATTGAATAAAATTTCCGTTCATTATTGCATATTAATCATGTACATTTTGTTGATTACGGTACCATGTTTTAATATATTGGTTATCATGACATGGACCACCATGAATACTCGTATCATGAATATGTGAATTTGTAATTTAATAAGAATACATAAAACTTAGCTAAACCTCATAGAATTTCGAATTCATCATCTGAATCATCAAATTGTCTGTCCACATCTTCGAATTCTGAAAAAAAATCATAGATTAAAAACAAGAAGAATAAAAATTAGTAATTTATGTGGAATAATATGATTACCAGTAAAGAGATTGGTGTTCTGTAAGTCTATATCATTGGTATTTGGACCCCAATGTGAGGGTCTCTTCTCGCAAATCTCAAATAATGGTTGAGACTCTTTCATCAGATTTTCTTCAATTGTTTTGCATAGCTCATCAAAATCAGTTCTCGTTCGACAAAGGAAACACTAAAAAAATATATTCAATTAAAAGATTAAGATAAATGTAAATTGCCTTCATAAACAAGTATAATAAAATTAATTATCTTACCACAGCAACTGAGGGATCCATGGTAAGTATCGGTATACGAGAAGCGAATTTACAGTGATATGAACAGTCCATTTCTTTTTGCTCATCTGTTTGCTTGTTCTATAAAAAACGAAATTAAAATTTCATAAATTGAGGGTAAACAAAAATAAACTCAATATCAGCAAAATGTTTACGATAAAAGGACGGAATTCATTTATCCAACACTGACATGAATTCAAGATATTTTTACTCTAAATAAATTACGTACTTCATAAGCATTTATATTGGCTTATAGCCAGTTTATTTACTCATGGATTCAAAACGTTGAAAGCACCTGTGCATATGTCGATGTTAATATTGCATTATCTTTATCGTTAAATTTATGGCTACAAACTCACTTCGACGGGACCAGATCTTTGAGTGGTGTGGGGGTCTAAATATATAACCTCGTCGCTAACACACCCTATTAGATATAGCGCTTGATTTGGTTTACCGCCAATTACACCAATCGATTGGGGAGACTGGAAGCACATCTGTAAAAAAAATATAAAGCAAAAACTATTTATTTATATTTTGTTGAAGTGAAACTCCTTTAGGCGCGTTGATAGTAAAATTTCATGGTAATACCGTCACGTTATGACGTGAGTAACGCGACGATTTAGGTATCTTTGAATCTTGCCAAAGAAGTTCCAAATCTGACACGTGTGCTCGGCACAAACACTCTTTTTTTTAATTAGATATTACACAAAATGTATAGATTGCAGTCGCCATCAAACGACAAACTCCGGATTGAAGATCGTAAGTAAAGTTTAGTAAAAGCAAAAATATACCATTACATAATATCTGAAAGTGTTATTTGTGTATCATAAATATGATATGTAGAAGTAGGTATGTACATACAAGTAAATAGTATTATAAAACCATCCATAAATTACCTTTAACCCATCAACATATACAGGGTTGATCTCACTGAGGCCAAGTCTGAGCGGCACTATAAGCAGCAGAGGCATCCAATCAGTTATGTGAACATTATCGTGTGTATCACCATTATCATTTCTTACTATACACTGCTGTACTGAAAATTAATTTATCACGGACTTAATGAGCTATGGTTAATTCGTAATAGCTTACTGCCCGCGGCTTCGCCCGCTTTGTCTAAAACCTAATAAATTATATACTAAAACCTTCCTCTTGAATCATTCTATCTATTAAAAAAAACCGCATCTAAATCCGTTGCGTAGTTTTAAAGATTTAAGCATACAAAGGGACATAGGGACAGAGAAAGCGACTTTGTTTTATAGGTACTATCACAGACTAATAATAATATACTAGGTACTAACTACTATGTAGTGATTATACATTTGTGGAGGAAGGAAGGTGGAATTCCTCCATCGAAAAAGGGAGGATCCTCGACCAGTCAACTCGACTGGCCGGCCGTGAAGGCCCCAATGGATGATGTCGGAAAGTTGTATATATAGCTCTGTAGCGAAACATTTCGCTTGCGCGATTCAGAGCGAGGTGTCGCTACAGGACTCCCCTCCGAGACCGGAGGTCGTAGTACGAATTGCCTTGCCAATGCCAGGTATGTTCCAGTGAGTCGGAACAGGAAGCCGCTAGTTCACGGTGAGTCGGAACTGAGTGCGGTGATGCTGCGTGTAATGCTCCAGTGAGTCGGAGTGTGCAGTGAGGATGGCTGTGGAGCTGCCCAAGCATGCGCGATCGCACATGGTAGTGGACAGAACTCCATTTGAAGCCGAGTGCGCTGGCTGGCGGGCGGTGATCGTGGGCGGGGAAGGGATAGGTGAGCATGGACATCATGGATGGACAGAAGAAGTTGTGAACTGTCAGGGGTCACCACTGTGGTGGAAGGAAGGTGGAATTCCTCCATCGAAAAAGGGAGGATCCTCGACCAGTCAACTCGACTGGCCGGCCGTGAAGGCCCCAATGGATGATGTCGGAAAGTTGTATATATAGCTCTGTAGCGAAACATTACGCTTGCGCGATTCAGAGCGAGGTGTCGCTACACATTATAATGTCAGTACTTCTAAAATGGCAAGAGAAATTTTTAGATATTAATAAGAGTTGAAATTTTTAAATTATTGAAGCACTATAAATGGTATGCAATATGCATATTATCATAACTTGAATCATTAAGGTATAAAAAATATCTTAAAAATATGTAGTTTCTTGAATGCCAACCAAAAAAACATCACAATGTAATAGATTAGAGAACATGTTTTGCATACCATTAGCATACATATATCTAAAGAATGATTTTGAAAACATTGTAGCACTTAGTTAGACTCAGATTATACTATTATGTATAAACATTAATACACAAAAGATTTTGAAATATCAATATGCATTATGCAGAAATTAGATTTTTGCTAATATTTATTGTTTGTTTGCTTTTTTAATGCATTAATCTCAGGAACTACTGGACCAATTTCATTAATTCTTTCATTATGTACCATGGGCAGAGCCGGGGCGGGCTATATTAATAAATATTTAATTTCATATCACAATATATTATAATTGGAGCCATATTAAAATAAATACTTACAAATATCTTCTTTCACCACTGTATTGTCTAAAGCAACATGTATAACAAGAGAGCTCCATTTGTCATAAACAACTAATTTTCTGAAATCGAATTTATATGTTAATATAGTTCGAAAATATTAAATTTAAATTAATATAATAATATACAAATTAATACATTATACATACTATAAATACATAAATAGAAGTACACATCACACTATATTTTCCAATACTACATGTCTCTTTTTAAATCTGTAATATTCATATTGGTTCCATTTATTAAAAACAAAGTTTAATAACATTAAAACACCAATTACAGGAAGATTTTTTATGAATTATAATGTTAGAGAAATAAACTAAAATTCTACTAACTTCAGTACTTGTGCCACTGTGTTTGGTCCAAACCACTGACCCACTTCCTTGCCTTCACTGGCACCCATTAAAGCTACTTGATGTATTGAATATGGAGCCTGTTTCCGTTCCTCAAATCTTTGAATAATCTTCAAATAGGTTGGATCTCTGTGGACATTTATAGTATAAGTATAAGTGTAGTGTAATTGGATTTTTTTTTTTTTTTTTTTTTTTTTTGTGTGGTGTTTCTCAATGTTAGCCAGAAGGGCTTCTACATTTTAACGCGGACGCGGGGGTGAACTGAAGGTTCACCCTGGTAGCGACATGCACAAGGGCGTCCCCCCTTGACGGGGACCACGAACCTCGGCTTGAGCTGTCGCTTGAGTGGAGGAGGCCAGAAGGGCCCTAATCGGACGGGAGTGTAATTGGAATGAAAGCTTTATATATTATTATAATTTTTACATAGATTATTATAATACTACACTTCCTTAAAATACATATACATACTTATATCTACACAATATGTACATAAATACATCCATACTAATATTATAAATGCAAAAGTAACTCTGTCTGTCTGTCTGTGACTCTATCACGCCTAAACTACTGAACCAACTTTCATGAAATTTAATATGGAGATATTGTGATACCCGAGAAAGGACATAGGCTACTTTTTATCCCAGGAAAATAAAGCAATCCTGGAAATGTGGGACTGGCGAAGCCGCGGTGGAAACCTAGTAAATTATATAGCTATTAACTATGCAATAAATTAGTTGTAGATAATATAAAAATGTATGTCATTAGATCAGTTGTTATCTCATGTTTAGTGATGTTGACATTATTATCAACAATTCTATTAGTCAAATTGCATATTTTAATTTAAAATTTTACATTGAATTATAAATTATGTTTATTTATATTGTTTTCTATGCCTGCCATATCCATCAACAACAATTTCAAGTATCAATTTAATAATGTTGAACCTAGTTTCAGGAGTCCACACCCAGTCTGAAGCTAAATGTATTCGCAGCAAGGAGACTCCAAGGACCATCTGCCCACAACGTAGCATGCATCCCCAACCCTTATCTGACGTAAGACCTTCATCGCCAATCGGAACGAATCCCTTTCTATATGTAAACCATAAAATCGATGTAATATCTCGCCGTATTCGATCCAAGTCTGAAATCAAAATAACCTTGCTTCAGTATTTGTTCTATCTGTTTATACACTACGAACACGGATTAATTACCTTGTACAGGGCTGTATTTCTTCCCTAATATCCACACATTTTCCTTTGTCTTAGGAATATCATCGGGTTCAACGTTATTACCGTCGGGTGTCAGGTAACAAATATCAAACATGGCATCCATATTTGAACATAATTAATTATAACTGGATTTATTCAATATTGTTATTTTGTATTCGCAGTCAATACAAATGAAGTAAATTAATAAAAATTTAAAAAGAAACAAGTACGTCGTAGTGATTATATCGTATCGTTATGTTTTGTAAACATGTCAAACATGAAACATCATCGACAACATAAGTTTTTTTTTTTTTTTTTTTTTTTGGTTTTCATGGCAAGAAGAAACATAAGTTTTCAATGACATTTTACGTGTGTCAAACAATGATGAAACCCTTTTATAATTAAAGTGATTAAACTATTAAATGTGAAAAGATACAGATGTAGTGAAAATGGCCTTATAAATGTCATCTCCGCTTTTTAAAATGTTCTCTTTTGGCTCTATTAGCTTCAGCATTGAAATATTCAATAATCTACATTTTGTGTTGATTCTGTCAAAGTCAACTGTCAAAGTCAGAATTCAGAAACGATTGTGATGACTGCTGACGCCTGACGGATCTCATGAGCAAATCAAAATATAAATTCACTAATCAGTATGTACAAATTAGTGAAATTGCAATTAAAAATTCATATAATAGAATAATTAAGAGTCAACTTTCACCGCCTGGTGTAATTGCAAATTTTTTCCTGAATGTTGTGCTATATGCTGTAGAGAAAAATTTGTTCTAAAAATGGAAACAAGTCCTTTAGATTACGTAGCTCAGGCTTGCATGGATTTAACAGAGGCTCTGGAAGCAGCACCAAATGAAGCTGAAAAGGATACAATAATAATAAACCACATAAAAAAAGTCTGGACTGTAGTTCCACCTATTGACGACTTTAAAAAAAGTGTGTACATTCGTTTTGATCTGAGATATACCTAGTTTTTGTGATACCAAATAACAGTTAATAATTCATATTTTCTTATTTATAATTTCAGATTTGGAATGGGTTAATGTTGCGGAGCCAATTTTTTTAGCACAGCATTGTCAGGATAAAGTGGTTGTTTTAGACTTTTGGACATATTGTTGTATTAATTGTTACCATGTTTTACCAGATCTTGCATATCTGGAGAAACAGTATAAAGTTGAAAATGGTCTTGTGGTTGTATGTATCAAATAATTGATTTATTAGTTACTGGACAATTTTGTCAATTAAATGATATATTTATATAAAAAAAATATTTTCACAGATTGGTGTGCATTGTGCAAAGTTTGAAAATGAAAAAGTATCATATAATATACTGTCAGCTGTTCAGAGATATCACATACACCATCCAGTAGTAAATGATTCAGAAAGTTGTATGTGGGATGCACTGGGAATAAGGTGTTGGCCTACTCTACTGGTTTTGGGTAAAATTTCTTTGCAAACTAAATTATATCATAAAATAACTATTTAACTTTTTTCACAAGCTAATTACAAAGTATAAATTTAAATTAAAAACATTGTGTAAATTAAACCTATATTATAATATTCTATAGACATTCTTCCTACATAATCCCCTTGTGAGGAACAAGGTGCTTGTGTTTGCTAACCATTAAAATTCTTCTTTTAATTGTAGGGCCAGGTAACAAACCCATTTTTATCTTCACTGGTGAGGGTCATAGAGATGAACTTGTGTCCTATGTTGGAGCTGCAATACGCCATTTTGGAATCAGAATATCAACAGCATTATTACCCGTTGCACCAGCTAAACATATAAAATCGAAAGCAGATAGCATCCTGTATTTTCCTAGTAAGGTATATATTTATTTCTTATAATTTTGAACTTGAGTTGTTGATGATTAGATTTTAACACTTTATGCGTGCATGTGGGCTTTAACTCTTTATTACATATAAGTATTTTTATTTTAACATAAAACTATAATACCTAATTCACTATAACTTTTATCAACAGTTAGCTCTTAATCCATTTTATCGTGGCCGCGGTGATGAGCCATTCCTCGCTATATCTGATACTGGCCACCATCGAATTGTGCTGACTGACTGTACAGGCATTATTTTACGAGTAATCGGGGGTTCCGGACAAGGATTCAAGGATGGCAGTATGTTTTTATTTATTATAATTTTAAGAAAATTTTGTAAGTATGTAGTGTTTATTTCAACAGGAATTCCATATATATTTTACACATTGCTATGATTATCTTTATAAATACAAAAAAAAAATGAAAATATCGTATTTTTACACACGAAACTCGAGACTAAAAAAAATTATATTTCAGAACTTATAGAAGCACAGTTTGATTCACCGCAAGGCCTGTGTTGGCTCTCAAGCTCAGTTCTATTAGTATGTGATACAAACAACCATGCTATAAGAGCAGTGCATCTTGACGAAGGTACTGTGGAAGTACTGGCTGGCACGGGAGAACAGGCAGCGACGGGTGATCAAGGTTTGTTCTTTGGTCACTGTTACTAGATTTAACTGTAAACAAATGTGGTGATAGCTATCCTTGTTTTATAGTTATAAAAGACATTTAGCTACTTCACAACCTAAAGGCAATTAATAAATTTTTGTTATAAATGCAGTGGTTTCAAATATAATAATTAAAAAAGTAATATGAACAAATATTGTATAATTTTATGGTCCACTTTTATACCTCATATAATAGATATTTGAATTTGAATTAATAACTCAGCCCCCGGAATCACAGACACAATAGAAAATCTATTGTGTCGTGGTCCGATCGGGCCGCTGGGGGCTCAGTGGGTTAATGAAATTTACTGATAAGTAGGTTGAAATGGTGGTTGGATATGACCTTTTAGAATGGAGCACATTGAATGTTACTGAAATGTAGCCACTGAGAGCGTGGCACGTGACGACTATAACTTCGATCCCAACTCCAAAAGGTCGTATTCTAAAAGCAAACCGGATAACAAATTATGTGTCATTATGTTTTAGGTGGCAAATGTCTTGGGCTGCAAGCGCTATCCTCCCCCTGGGACATACTGCTCTATTCGACTCCCGATATGGACATGTCGGTGCGTCCCGCGCCCCCCGCTGCCCCCACTCCCCCCGCACCCCCGGGACAACCCTCCGCCCCCGCAGCAACTACTGCTCCCCTCGCCCCGCCACCGCCGGAAGATAAGGACGCGGGTAAAGGTAAGTTATCCTAATAATATTACATATAAATTCGCAAGTTTACTATGTATGTTATTCTTTCGCGTAAAAAATACTTAACCGATTACTATGAAATTTGGTACGTAAGTATCTGAAGACCCAGAATAAGACATAGGCTATTTTCTATCCCGGAAATCCCACAGGAACGGGAATTATGTTTATTATTATTTTCCTATAAGAAATGCCTTAATTAAATGAATGCTATATCTTTCGCAGTTTATATATTATTATGAGTCTCTCCATAATACACGGGTATCGCCGTAAGGATGATACCCGGTCCTTTGGAAGGCTTACGTGGGGACACAGGTCCAACACGAAGAGGCCCTTTAGAGAATTTAATGTGTTGTGGGACACCAGCCGCAGCCTGCCCATGGCTGCACTATAGAGATACAGCCCTGGGCAGTCCGCGGCCAATGTAGGACTATTGCAGAAAAATGGAAATGAATAAAACTGGGTTATGGAAGGGGGTGTTAGATGGACTGGTATATTGGGTCTATGGGGGCTATGGACGTCTGCCTTTTCAATATTAAAAATTGAAAATTATGGCAGACGGTGACTCGCCAGTTCGGTCGATGGGCTCCCAAAAAGGTTACCGATAATGGCAACAAGGGGGCAACATCAGCTGAACGGCTGGGGGTGTAGAGAGGTGCGGCACCGGTTTCACCATCGCGAGCCCGCGGGCCCGGAGCGGGTTTCCCCGCTATTACGCCATTAGACACTTCCAACCCGAGCATATAGCTCTAGCGGCTCCACTCTGGACGGCCAACAAAGGCAAGCCAGAGGTGGGGGATCCTGAACCTCGTCATTGTTCACTCCGAACTGCCACCGGGACAGCCCAGAGGTGAGGACAGGGACCTCCCCCGGGAGCGCTCGGTTCCCGCGGGGTCGCTACTCCCCAACACCTCGCCACAAGGTGCCCTGCGGGGTGACTGACTGCACGGTTGGGATATCTATTGTAGATATGCCAACCGGGGGCGATGGGGTCGTCACATCCCTACGCCTTATTATGAGTATTATTAAAATAATAATAGTATAACTATAATGCATACTATAAAAAAATCTATTATCACCTTTTTAAAGGTCAGAAAATCTTCAGCGGTGTTGTATAAAACATTCATTTAATTTAACACCTTATTTCGTTGCAATAATGTCCAAAGTCTATTGTATCGCTTCGAAAACGAAGTCAGAAGTTATACTACTAATAGTAGGTGGAGTTTGTTTCGGACAATCTTGAGCGTGATTGTGTATCTAGTTGTTTATTGTAAGTTCAATGTAACAGTGTTTTATATTTTTACGAATTTAAATGGTTATCTAAGCTATACAATATTTTTCATATTCCAGATAAAGACAAAAAGGACGAGAAACGACGCGTGCTCCTGATAGCTTGTGCCGGTTCTCATCAAATATGGGCACTTTTCTTGGACAATACAATATGGTGGAAATACAAAACATATACTGAAGGTATGTTCTTTTCAGAATTTTATTCATTATTTCATAGAATAACATATTTTTGGAAGAAAACTTAAAAATCTTCATTCAAATTATTTTATTAGTATACTAGCTTCCCCAGCACACGTTGTTCTGCCCTATTGGTCATTTTTATTGTCACGCTTTTACAAGCTTCATCTGTATACGTATGTATGTAATGGACTCTATAGACTAGATTTTGACCCACTTTAAAAGGACCGATTTAATTAAAACTTTGTACACTTATCAAGGACTAGCTGTGCCCCGCGGTTTCACGCATTTCTCCGCTCTTGTTGGTCTTAACGTGATGATGACCTTGCTCGATAAATGGGCTATCTAACAACGAAAGAATTTTTCAAATCAGACCAGTCGTTCCTGTAATTAGTACAAACAAACAATCTCTTCAGCTTTATAATATTATTATAATATAGGTGATAATAAAATAATTTCATGAGTTTAAGCGTGTTTTTTTTAGTTTTTTTTAACTAATAATTATTACATTGAATATTTTAAATGTATGTTATTTCCCATGTACAGGCACATGCGTGCGCATCGCGGGTTCGGGCGCAGAAGCGGCGCGTAACAGTGCGTATCCGAATACTGCTGCGTTTGCACAACCTTCCGGACTTACACTTAGAAATGGTAATATTTTTGTATATATTTGTTGATATTGTAAATAATATAGCGCATATCATACCATCATCATCATCATCATCAGCCCATATACGTTCCCACTGCTGGGACACGGGCCTCCTATGAGGGTATAGGCCATTAATCCACCACGCTGGCCAAGTGCGTGTTGGCGGATGACACAGGTCGTCGAACTTTTGATTCTTCGACATGTCGGTTTCCTCACGATGTTTTCCTTCACCGTTTGAGCATATCATACCGTTGCACATAAATTATTATGTTTAAACACATACATGGGAAAATAAAAATTAATTGATGCCGTATAATCTCCTAAATAAACTTTACAGATGCTTACTTGCTGTCGGTAATTTTCTCTCTGGGATTCGTTCTTTCCGGGATTAACAAAAAAATTTTTACTACAGTTTTAATATTTTAAATCCAAAAAATTTTACGAATTACATTTCACCGCTTCACATTTTTGTTTTAGGGGCTAGTCCTGAAATATTCATAGCGGATTCGGAAAGCTCATCCATCCGAAGGCTGGCGTTAACCACGGGACACGTGTCTACTTTGTGTGGAGGAGATAGGAATCCCTTGGTAAAAAATTAATAATTATACACAATATTAACACAGCATTTACTGCAAATTGTTTCTCTTGTTATATGAAAATTGTTTACGTTACAGAATCTATTCGCATTCGGAGATGTAGACGACATCGGCGTTGAAGCGAAACTGCAGCATCCTTTAGGCGTCGCGTATTGCGAGTCAAACAAAACATTATACGTAGCAGATACATATAACCACAAAATTAAGAAAGTCGACATTGGACCGCAAAAAGTATCAACCATATTGCCTACCATGATAGAAACAACAGACCCCGCTAAGTTTTGCGAACCATCCGGCCTCTCCGTCAGTTTGGACGGGAAATATCTATACATTGCCGATACAAACAACCACAGCATTAAAATACTCAATCTAGCGAAAAATGTGTGCCAAGAATTCAAAGTGCGCGTCCCAGACCCGAAATTCGTGGAACCAGAGAACTTGATTCTATATAAAAACGACTTATTCATTAATAGAAAAGGGGGTAATCTGATAATTTATTTCAATGTCAATTTGGACACTGAAATAAAAAACGTAAAATTTTCGACGGGCGCCCCACAAAATTGGAATGTGTGCATTCGCGATGATGATAATAAGGACGTCACACTAGACGACTTCGAATTCGTAGGTTGTCCGCATAAAGGCAATAAATTACCCGGTCGAGTGGAAATGAAACTTAGAGCTCGTACAGATAAGACTCATTATCGCTTGTACCTCAGTTTTAATACAGCCCTGTGCGAAGGAAGCGTTTGTTTCTCGCATTCTTTCACAATTCGATCCACTATTTTAGTAAGGGATTCCGTCAAAATGATTGAATCTTATAAAATTACATGCAAAGTGAATCCAATCAACAGACAGGATTTTAAGTTAGAACAAAGTAAAGCATAATTTGTTCGGTTGAACATTAAAATTGTTATAAAAATAGATATAAAGCTTCAACTTGTTTAAAAATATACTATGTGGTTGCTATGGATTTAAAAAGCACACAATAATAATTTATATATGTATGATATTATTTTTTTATAATAAATAACAATGGTTAACTAATATGTAACTATTAATTTGAATTAAACATACTAACTCTTATGATAAACAACTATAAGCTTTAAAATGTTACAAATCGTTTTTATTTTCTTATTCGTTGCTTTGTTTAAGTAGACTTAATTTCTAAGAGACACGTACCTACATTGAGGATGTACTAATAAAAAATAATTTTACAAATGTTTTGTTTTTTTTTTTACTCCAACCACTTCTGGATAGATCACAATACAAAAACCGTACTGAATACACAAACCGTAACTACCCTCTCCATTTCTGCTGTAACTTTCTCTTCCTTCAGGTTGGTTGCAGAGCTTGACCGACCATCAGTGCGTACGTCAGTCGCGCTTGTCATAAGTATGTTTGGAAATTCATAAAACCGTTCATAGCTAGACCGACCATACGCACGCGTATTGTCATGCGCATTAGTGTCATAGTCATACAATTATTGTTGATGCGTATCGTCAGGACCGACGGTACGCACTGACGGTCGGTCAAGCTCTGCAACCAGCCTCAGTGTTCAAATAAGTCCAAGAAAGGACATAAAGTGTATTACAGTTAATATAATAAATTTATATAACAGAACAACTGGCAAGTAGATAAATCAAGGATGTCTTATAAATTTAAATACACGTGCTAATCTCAATAACTGCGTCCGATTTGAAAATATTTTTCACTGTTAGATAGTCCATTTATCGAGGAAGAACACCATAATATGTATAGGATATAAATATTAAGTATGTCATCACGCTAAGAAGAATAGGAGCGGACTGCGGAGCAATGCAGGTAAAATTACGGAGCACAATTACTAGTGTCTTAATAAATCCATAAAATTACTTATTATTGGAGACCTACTTCGTTGAGGTATGTATGGAGTCAAAATACACGGTAGATATCCGATGATAATTTTCCGTTACTTTATATCTATGCTGACAAATTACGAATGGAAAACTTTATGAGCAGTTAAATCCATCGTCATAAAATAACAATGAAACAATGCAATGCAATTTTTTGTTTTGAAGACAATCGAAATAATATCTAACCCCCCTTTGTTTTCAACATGTTTAATCAAATTGAATATAAATTATAAACATTGAAGTGTACTTTAAGTTAAAATTTTGTTACTTTACGAAAAATATGGGGTAAATATCCGCCTCCTTGGTGCAGTGGTTGAGGCGTGAGCACAGCACCGAGGAGTCCTGGGTTAGATTCCCGGTAGAGACGACGAAAATAAAAATATCTCGGTCTGGCAGGACTTAGAAGCCTGATCACCTACTTGTGCCTGAAGAAAACCGATCAATGAAACAGATGTAGGTAGGTACATAATGAATCTGCCCCTTACCCCACTAAGGGACATGGGACTTCACACACAAGTAAATATATTAAAGATAAATACAAAAATATGCCTATATTATCTAGATTCTTTGAAATATGCAAATAAGGTATCACCTGAGTATCCATGACTAACTTAGTTCTCATTTACATTAAGTTACATTAAAATAAGTAGTTCGATACCGTCTGCATGTACTTGCATATAGATCGTCGTTCGTAATAATTAAATCAGATGGCCACATTGGGTCATGTATAATGATCAGAGACTCGGTCACGACCCCTTCGATTGACTGACCTTTGCTATAACATTCTCATTTTATTCAGCGAAGCACAAATTTTACGCAATACTCCGTTCCCTGACCCTGTGAGTGATAGGCACACTATTTCAATCCTTTTTTGTTTCAGATATTTGATAAGGTCGCCCAGTATACGCGTTGTCATAAGTAGATTATTATTAATTATGCAATAAATAAGTGCGAAAAAAATTCTTACAAAATTTTGTTTGATTAATGAATAAAATCGCAAAAGGTAGCGAAAACTTACGAGTTAAAACTGTTACCTTGTAGGAATTGTAGAGACTCACTCTGACTGACTCACTAAACTGCGAAAACGCGTTATCAAACCTGAAAACATTGTCATCAAGAACATTTAGACGATCTAAGAAACCGGTGCAGATGTTCAATGATAATTATGCTAAGGTTAGCTCAATTATTGTCATACTTGTCCTGTGACAATCGCTACGTGGGTTGACTATTAGTACCTACTGCGTACGTTGTTTTGTTATTTATATTTGCTAATTAAATATTTCTTTATATATAGGCACTAACAAGGTGGTTAATAGTTGTGGTACTAATGGTATAAAGTGATGAAGTTAGGAAGTTTATAAAGAAATTATCAACCGAATCATTGAATCGATTTTGAAAATTCTTTCACATGTTTTAAGCCACATTCATTATTTTTATAGTCGAGTCTCTGCTCTGCAACGTAGCAACAGTTAAAAAATCACACGAATTGTACCTTATATTTGAAATTATGTAATGTAAAACATGCAGATGACTAATCAATAATGTGATTCAATTAATGATTGATTAATTAAATTCTTATATTGATGCGACCGGAATGTTCGTTCATCTCGAATATAATATTCTGTAGATCGTATAATATTGAACAGACCATCATTATAAATAGGCTCTATTATTTCCCTCTTATCACTAGTAAATTATACTTGTAGGTATCAAACGGTTTAGGAATTATTCTTTATCTCCAAATATAATCGCAATGGTATGTATCACTCTGTGGCAGGTATGCGCTATGTATGTAGGTTGTAGCATGCTTACATACATGACACGCTGTTTGATCCCGTATTTCTACAAACAATTATTTTCTCACGACGCAGATTTGAATCACAAAACAATAGACGCTGCCGTTTGGCAATTGTCTTTTTTATTGAATAAGCTTAATCCACAAAGAGGCAATCAGTGTATTATGATATTAACTTTTTATAGAAATTATAAAAGAATTTCTATTATTCATTGAGGATATCCTTCTATCTATAGTAATTATTATTGACATTTTAGCTTTTATACGGTACTTACTAGAAGTTATCATTATACCATACTAGCTGCTACGCGCGGTTTCAGCCCCGTGGCTCCTCTCCTGTTGATCGTAGCGTCATGATATATAGCCTATCTATAGCCTTCCTCGATACCTAAATGAGCTAGTTAACTAACACTGAAAGAATTTTTCAAATCGGACCAGTAATTCCCGAGATTAGCGCGTTCAAACAAACAAACAAACTATTCAGCTTTATAATATTAGTATCTACTATCTAGATTATAACGAATGGAAAATTTTTACTTTATTTATTGGGTTGGTTATTATTTATTAGGTACACAGTGACTGTCCTTGAAATTTTTAATACTAGGTGTATGATTTTAATGAAATAAAATTTAAACTAATCTAACCTTTAATGAATTACTGTATGGTCATTGGTCACAGTATGGTTTTCCTTTCGATAACTCAATATTAGCTTTACCAAAACTCAACTAGGCATAGGTACTGTGTTTATTTTACGTGAAGTCTTTCATGCGAAATCTTAAATGATAATTTGGGTAAAGAGAAAATGAATATAGTAATTGCTTTTCTATAATATCTGTTTACCATGCCAATAAAATAAACAACTCCGCGTAGTAGGTACTGAGATGTTCATAAACATTATTTAATATACTTATATAGAGGATTAATTAAAGCCATACAGCTGGACTAGGTATATCTTTATTAAAATGTACGTATTAACTATTGCAAATTGTATCGTGTATAGGTAGTTGTTGTAGTTATTTATTTGACTTAATAAATATTTAATACAAACAGTCTATAAGTTTTTTATTAGTTAAGTCATTAATTACTTAGCCGATGATTATATTATGGGATTAAAAAAATATATGGATAGAATATTATCAGTACACATTTAATAGCAAATAGGTTAGAATCAGCGCTGACCTCATTTTTTTACATGTAATCATTTAATAATCTATATGATATCAATGCTTTTTTCATCCACGTAGAGCTTACTGTTGGTCATAGGTACATACCTACATTGTACCTATAAAGCACTATTGCGTAATGATTTTGGCGCGATACCCTTTGGCATAGATGATAGAATAAATAATGTGAACAGAAAAGTGTTTGTCTTTGGATTCAATTTTACTGGTACAGATACAAAAATACTGCATATACCATAACGTGGTACGACCATTAGCATACAATCCTCACTGCTTAACAATGTTTGTTTTATCGTCGGCTACTTAATATTCTTTTAATTAAGTACATTGATCATTTTAAACTAAACAGTGTACAAGTATTTAAAATCGTGTGGATCCTTTTTTTACAAATTCTTTTTATTAGTCGTAAACATAGAGCAATCCGTGTTTATTATTTAAAAATAAACGATGTATATTAGGAAGATATTAGGTAGAATCTTATATTAATTATTGTAGACATTCCCTTCAATATCTAAGAAGCTACTCAAAATATGCAACTCACGAAACCTACTATAAATAACTGTTAAGTCGACCTTGTGTCTGAAAATTTTTAGCAAAGTTCAAAAATAGTGGGCTCAAAGAAGCATAATACTTTATTATCCATTTAATCTTTATTTAATCTCACGTTTAACGATGTTATTATTTAACTACTTATTTATAAATTATATTTGCATTGAGTAAAATAACAGTTTGATTTTTTACTGAGAAGACATTACGAACCGGAGATCCGCGTCTTTCGCGTTAGATCCGTTTGCTTTATACGAACTTTTCGTTGAATATAATTATAAACATAACTACATACCTACATGAAACACGTTATATTTAATATAAAAGTGAAGTCCCATGTCCCCTAGTGGGTCAAGGGGCAGATGCATTAGGTATACATCTGTTTCACTGATCGATTTTCTTTAGAGACAAGTAGGTGATCAGCCTTCTGTGTCCTGCCAGACCGAGACTTTTTTTTTTTCTTCGTCTCCACCGGGAATCGAACCCAGGACCTCTCGATGTTACGCTCACGCGTCAACCACTATATCAAGGAGGTGGACATATTTAATATACCGATTAAGTACAAAATATTTAATATACTTTGTACTTAATCGGTATAAGGAGTATTGTTAACGTTTTTATATGATTTCGTATTATGCAATTTATTTGGTGTTACTCAAAGTTTATATTATACGCAAAAATCCAAATGTTATCTTATAATCTAAAATCTCATTGACTCACAATTAGTTATGGTTGGTGGTAAATGTTATGAAAGTTATTATGAGGGCACCCACGCTTTATCTAAAAATGGTCTATTAAATGTTATGGGTTTTAAGTTTTAACATAATATTAGGCAATTGTTATATTTTGTCCCACTAATTTATAAAAATATTTATAAAAAGCAAACAGCGACTCGCTTGATGATAAACCGCGTTCACCACCCCCTATGAAAATTACAGAAATAGTCTTTGATAATGCGTTGCCCGCTTTTAAAAGGCATAAGGGATAGGAAATCGATTTTGGATAGGAAAACAGAACAAACCCGAGTATCATTAATAATCGATGACGATCTAAAATATGTAGGTGTCTACTCAAGGATAATAAAAATTAATTGAAAAAAAATTAGGACATTCTTTCACTTTATAGGTACCTACCACTGTCTGGGAGAGATAGCTTTAAGCTTTTTTTAATTTTTCATTCCTTAATTGATTTAAATTTATGATGAATATACATTTAAAATGTGCCGTATTATTAAAATTGTTAATATGCTCATAGATATATAAGTCTGCTCTACTCATGGATGTGTAAGGACGACGCGTCCAAGTAAATTATGAATTGCATAAATGTATTCAGTTTAATTGCTGTGTATTGAGATCATCAGCTATTTGAGATCAGAAGCAATCGATATTATGATGTTATAAGCTGTTATCCCTGAAAGTAATACAATCTCTTCCTCAAATAATATCGAAAATGACAAATAAAAAACAGCTTTTTATGGAAGTGATTGTTTCCTTTTGAACGTAATTGCTCTAATAAGCTTTGTCATGAAACTTTTAAGTTTTGCGGAAGTTTTATTATAAAAGTATATAGTTTCGCAAAAAGTTTTGGGCTTTTATTCATTTTCTTTGAAAAATGAATAGTAAAGTATTGCCGTCTTTTACGAAAAATATTTCATGATAAGATCACGTTATAAGTGATATGTATTTCAATGTTAAAATTAATGCTGTAATTGTTTATGAACATCCCGATTGCGTTTTCGCTGGGATCTAGCGTATAATTTTCAAAAGAGTTCAGGGCCAATAGCTGCTACACAAACATCAAATTGTATCGAATTCGTGAGGCTAAACTCGTAATGACTCACTTAAATCCAAAGGCCGTGATGTTACGGAGAAACATTAAGAAGCTACATGAATATTTATACTTTTTAGTACCGTTAAAAAGCAAATGAGATCATTTCGATAAGGTTCAATATTTACCTTATCTAAGGGGCTGTCCATTAATCACGTGAGGCTCCAAAGGGGGGGGAGGGGTCCATCAAAACATCACGAAATATCACAAGGGGGAGGGGGGGTAAAGTAATATATCACGTGTGTGTGTATGTTTCGACAAAGCGGCGTTACATTTTTAGTCAAACGCGTACAACTTTTTCGCATATCTTTCATTATTTTTATGTCATTCAAAAACAAACTGCAATCTTTCTGTCTACCTCTAAACGTTTATTATAGTAGTCTTTAATTTACTATATTAAAATTAGATGATACTTATACCAGTATTTTTTTATAAATAAAAAATTGATTCTTTGTAGGTACGAAAAAATACACGTGATATAGGGGGGAGGGGGGAGGGGTAGTCTTAAACCTCACCACGTATCACCAAGGGGGAGGGGGGGTCAAAAAATACCAAAAAAAACATCACGTGATTAATGGATGGCCCCTAACTATTTTACCGTACTTTTAATATAAATAGTCGATATAAGTTTCCTATACGTATATTATGAGGTCTTTTAAATTTTCTTCTAATAATTGTCATTAAAGTTTAGTTCTTACAATATGTAAAGAGTACGGAGTAGTCTCGTTACAAATTTTCTCTATTACTAATATGCAATTACATTTGCTAAGAATTGAACATGAAAAAACATTAGTTCTTTCTTTTTTTTTTGCATCCCGAATAATATAATATTCTAGAAATATTTCACTGAATTTGTCGGCTTCGGGGTCGATCTTTTTTTATTGCTACAATCATAATTTACTCTACGTAGTTGATATTATTTTTAACTCTAACTATATATATGTTTATATTGTATATTATCTATAAGAAAAAGATACACTAACCTCAACCATTTAATTACCTTACCTGTGTATATAGACTATAGTTAACTTATGATACATTGTTTCTGTAAGATTATCTCAACCCTTACTTGCCTACGTCAACCTTTATGCGAAATGTTGAATTTCTAGAGCAATGAGCTAATCAGTGAGTCAGTTCCTTCTTTAACTATTAGTACCTACCTAAAGTATATAAGTAGGAACTAGGATACGAGATATGCATATGTTACCGGAAATGTATGAAATCAAGGAATTGTATACAATTCCTAGGAAATGTGTACAATTCCGATACCATTTAGGAAATGTATAAAATATTGTTTAAAAAACTATTTAATGTATGCATATCCTAGGAAATGTATAATCTTCCTAGGAATTGTATACAATTCCTATATCGTATTAAGAAATGTGTAAAGTAAATGCTTTCTGTTATAAAACACGTTGTTATTTTTTTTTTATAGCTCTTATTGATACAATCGGGTAACAGTCATACCGTAAAATTGTAATAATATTATGTTCATATTATTATCTTCGTTCGTTCGATCTTCGTCGACGGGCTCCTATTTCTGTGTAGTTTTTTTTTTAACAAACCTAACCTAACCTAACCTAACGGCTAACCTAACCTAAACCTAACCTAACTTTGAGGGCGAATATCTCGGCTATTTTTGATTTTAGAGAAAAGTTGTTATGCTTATATAAGCGTAATCTTTACGATAAAACAATAATAAATAGGTGTTATAATGACACCAACTCCATCAAAAATTTTTTAAGTCCTGCGCCCCCTTTGCTTAAGTCCAACCCTTGCCTGCGACATATCAATATCTTAAATGTTTTACATTTCCGATAGCTTTTTAGGAAATGTATAGATTTCCTAGGAAATGTGTATAAAATAATTTATTTCACACATTTCCGTACGATTTTAGGAATTGTATACATTTCCTAGGAATTGTATACAATGACGGATTACATACATTTCCTGTAACACATACACTAAAATATTTAAAATTTTTGTTATTGAGTACATATACATTTTTTGTTAGTATTTTTCCTAGTTTGGATGCAAACAAATAATACCGATAAGGATGCCTTTATTTTACAATTTATTATAAAATACCTAGAACTTATTGTTTATGATAAAAAATATCAATATATCTTCATTATGATAGCTTTGCGTGAATAAACATTCAGTATCAACGACTACAACTGTGTAATATATTAAGATGATCGATTCACTTGAAACCTATTAATCTTTCCTTGCATTAATTAAAAGGTAGAGTAACAGATATATTATGTTGTCACTTTTTCATATAAAAGCTGCCAAGTGCGTATTGGTGTACGTATTGTTGAGGGTTCCTCTTTTATTACAATAATACAAATAGCTGCGAAGCTACCTGTACGTTTTTTTTAATGCAATAAATATCTATTAAATACACTTGTTTTTTAATGTTCAATGTCAAGATTAAATCTCAACTCTCACATTCATTCATCTCTTGCATTTGAAATGCAATCTCTTCCGATTTCAAATCCATTCCGATTTATAACTTTTATTAAATAAATTAATGATAGTTACTAAAATATTTTACTTTAATTATTAAAGAAGAAATAGTTATTATAATGTTTTTTTTGGATTATTTTATTTTATCCGGTTTATCTGTAAGATAAAGACATGCTTGACGATCGACAGGCTTTTGATCCTGTACGGTGGATCACTAAAGTTTATCTTATTGTTGAGCTCTACATTTCACACACTCACGTTGCGTTGTATATAGGTTCTACTTGTACTTCGAGCTTCAATCATGAAGATTAAATAAATATAATATTATACGTACGAAGCTTTGTACATTTCAAATAAACTTCTTATAACAATATCTAAAATTACGAAGATGACCAAATACTTATCTCGCACTTTCATGTAATACGTGTAACTACCCGAAGTTTATTAAATCACAGTGTTACAAAATGCCCTACTGCAAATATTATTATACTAATAGTACATTGTTTGCGTGAGAATATCGCTCATCAACGCGATAATAATGAATTAGTATTTAAGTTTGACAAGCATTGTATAATTTCGATATAAGGTCACTGTCGTATATCATCGGCTCGTGCCATTTTAAACCTAAAATCTTTATTTACTCAAACGGTTAATCATCGTAGGTTATAATATTATGTTCATTTTCATACGTAAGTAGATATATAATAAAAGTAATCGAAGGAAGAATTTGGTATTAAAAATTGTAAATGAATATTGATCATGTAAAGTGATTTTAATAATCATTAATTTTCCATAATGTCTCTGTTTATATACATACCATACCATGCTTAAATATACGTAAACGTAAGGTTACTCTAACTGTATTCATATGTTTGAGATTCACTAATTTGAAAATTACAGTCTGAACTTTTAATAAAGTTTCCTAATGCAAGGGAAGTTTAAGAAAATAGAAGGCAATGAAAACAATTCTGTGGGTTTCACAGCATAAATAGTTTTAATATACAATTTTACTTTCATTAATGCCTATGCTGCTGTTATATACTTAATAGTTAGGTACCTATTATGTTATTTTTTTCTTTTTTAAACTTACCCACTGATAATTGGTAGTTGTCAGTCCGTTATTTACAAATTTTACGAAAATATGCAATTTCATTATTATTAACATCATAATTTATTTTTGTACTAGACAAAAAATAAGAAATTACAAGGCTCATTCTTCAAATTAGGTTCATTGCTATCAGTGGTAATTTAATAGTCAATATATTATTATAACATATCACTAACTTATCGGTAGTCGCGAAAATTCTTTTAAATTATAGTGAGTTTAATTTCGTCCCGATTAACTTCAGGTTTGAACCTAAATAAACCCACGATAGAACAACGCATTAAATTCAACACCAAACACTTGAACGAGCGTAACGAATTTATACACGCGATTGAGCATTCAGTTCCATTCAACTCCTACCACCAGGGACTGCCACTGTAATGCATGTTTGCTGAAGATTTAGATGCTGCTTAATTATATAGTGTTATCGTTGACCAGAGGTCAGATTTTGTTGGTGTGTGAGCGTCGCGCCGTCCCCACACCATCACGTGCGCATCCCCGCTACGTTCACTATAAAAGTCATCGTCAAAACCTGCTGCGTGCTATTACAAAAGTGCCTGTGTGTGTCCCGCCGTCATATTTACTTTATCAAATTACAAGGTAAGTTTACAATTAAGGATAGTGAGGGATGAATCGGGAAGCGAGGATGACTTGCATGCAAGGGGATAACGAAAGAAATAGAGCAGACATTATCATTCAGGAGCTTTTACGGTCAAAGATTCGATATAGCTTAACGTGATGAAAATAATTGCAATTAAGTATATAGTTTTAATTTAGAATTAACTGATTATATATTTTTTATATTCATAATATTAATATTTTAAAATACATTATGATGAATATTTTTAGGATTTTCATTTGCGCTTTTTAAATTTAAAAATACATAATATAGACTGCGAAAAGCACTTAGAAAATAAGTTCAAAGCGACAGTTTCGATTATAGTCCTAATATGTTGTGGTTGTTTGTGCAGATTAAAATGAAAATCGTACGTGTATGTATGTCAAGCCGAATTGCGCCACTGTATTGCTGAAATAATAAAGCCCTTTTCTTGGTGGTTTCCATAATATTCATACGATGCATGTCTTTATAGTCGTAGACGTTCGTAATTTGCTATTTGATCTCAACTTTATTTATATTTTATTCAATATATTTTCATAGGAGTAGAACATAAGTAATATTCGAACTTTGTAAATTTAATATAATGAATTGATTAATTAAATTAATAATGTTATTATCAATATTTAAATGTATAATTTATATTTAAATTAAATGTAGGTATAACATTATCTGTCTTTACATTTTTACGTCTTTGAAATTTGTTTCAGTAGTTAATATTAAATCAAAGTCAAATTTCATAATATTTCGAAGGTCCATTGATCTTATACCCGATGTATACTTTCAAATACCTATATGACATAAAATTAAGTAATGTAGCGTTTTTGAACTGAGAAACCGGTTGTAGATTGATAGAATAAAATAATTTTGATTGACCTTGGCTCTTAAAATTAATTCAGTTATTAAAAGACATATTTCTATGATAAAACATCATTTTTATAAGTTTATGATTTGCGTGAGAATAATGTAGGATTTCTTTATTTTATGTAGGTAATAAAAAATATAAATAATAAAAGTTACACGAATACTTATTTCCATGTGGTTAAAAATAGAAAAGCCGGTTGTGATATTAATGATTTTTCTCATTTTTGAAAGTCATTGAACTGGTTAATCTTCTTCTTTGCATTCATTTCATACAACTTGCAGTTTTTCCTTTTGTTTTTATTACCTACAACTTTTTAATATTAAACAATACTTAAATAATATTATGTATCTAATCGTACAAACTTTACCCATAATCTTCTTTCAAAATAAATTCATCAAATCATCAATGTTCATCATCATCAATGGCACTTGAATTTATGATTACCATAAAAAAATTAAATCTATTCTAAGTATGTCTATTTCTTTATGTCATAATATGATATGAAGAAATATTAAATTTTGTTGTTTTGTATTATTTTGAATAATTTATCGGTTCCTAGCAACCATTGACCTCACCTACGTTGACTTGGACCTCTTTCGTTCAATCCAGAACCACTTTCAAATGCTTTTTATATCAATATAAACAATTACAATTTATTTCAATCTACTCCTTTTCAAACATGTCCATTCACCATTGTAGTGAATATAAATAACTAAAATGCACTTTACAAACTATCAACAAGTATTAAATGTTATTTTTCATGGATTTTGCTAAATTTATT
Organism: Colias croceus; assembly: GCF_905220415.1. Lineage (NCBI taxonomy): Eukaryota > Metazoa > Arthropoda > Insecta > Lepidoptera > Pieridae > Colias > Colias croceus. Next base: position 4,379,848 of record NC_059539.1, on the reverse strand, counting down.
AAACATCAGATAAACAAAATATGAAAAAAAGTTATTGCTACTAACGATATCGTTAATTTTACGCAGATATCAATTTAGGGTCATCTGATTAGATTCTTTTGAATTCGCATGAAGTTCTCAAAGCTACAATTACGTTCTAATTTCTGATTAATTAAAAATTTGTTCTTGTTTTACGATTCAAACTAGAAACAGATTAATCTAGTTTGATTATACATTGCTACTTTATATTTCATTTTAACCCGGGAAAATGGCATGTTATTTCAATGTAACAAAAATCGTTCGTGACTGCCATGTAGGTATATCTACCACCGCAGAACTCTGGACTTTAATTTTTTATCTGAAAGCTCGGTATAATTTGTGCAACGCAATTTTAAGCTCTCATAGAAAAACATTTAAACACGTGAATGAACATTCCAAAAATGTGGACCGTTCGTTTTGAAATATGATAAACAAAAACAGAAGAAAAATATACAAGTTACAAGCGCTAGTTTTAACCTAAATGTTTTTCTCATTTGTATCTGATACATTAGGCATACACCAGGTCAAACGTTAAGCAATGGTTCAAGGGTACTACGAAACATTATAAATGAGCACATTATTTCTATTCTATTCTTATTGTATAATCTGTGGAATTTGTTTGGCGACCCGCTATTGTGCCAGAGCTTTATAATAGACGTAGAGATGCGTATGATTCTTCATTCAAAGCGACCTTGTAATTACAATGGTAATAATGCGACTTGATTGTATGTACTTAGGCTGGGAATTTAAAAGCACGAATTACATTATTTTTAACAGCTCTGTGAGATTTTCGAAATATTTGTAGCGCTAATTATTATGTTTATGACTGTTTACTTTATAAAATATACACATGAAGCGGTATCGTAGATGATTTAATATTTATTTATTTATTTATTAAACATTAAATTTATATTTTTTACTTAGTGCTGATAGTATAGATAATTATTTGCACTTCCTTAATTATACTCAAGGTACTTCATTGATGAGCCAGTATAATAAAAATAAAAAGGTAGCTTCATATAAGTATATCATTCCAGTTTTTTTTATATATTATTATTCAAATGAACTGCGATATATTTCAAGAAAAAACATCTAATTTTTATTTCATTAATCTAAAATATAACAGTTATTATCAATAGATACACGTAAAGTATTTTCTTATAACAAGACATGAACTACTTATATTATTTCTTATTTATTTTATATCGGATACATTATATAAAAGCTTATTTATTATAATGACATATTCCTTAACATTTTGTTAAGTTTATTCTTATTTATTTTAATTGAAAGGTTCACAATTATTGTAACAATTACTTTATAAATTTATCAAATCAAAACATGAGCGCGTTGATGTCGTTTATGCGCGTGAGACGTCTATCGGTATTTATTTCTGAAGCAATCACATGCTGATCAAAGATCTTTAGAAGTCGAGTCAATCATGTGGATAGAACATTACAGTCATTAGATATTAGTGTCATAATGACTTAGACCAAGGATTGGGATTATTTAGCAACCCAAAAGCTTTGTTTCGTAATACATGCCGATGAAATAATACGTTGCGATAATATTTGATAGATGTCATCATAAATTGTGTCACGAGGCTTTGTTTGTTTAAAAACATAACACACATATTAATAGTATTGGCAATCTAGCGTTATATTTGGTATAACAAGGGTGGCGTTGGAGCTGAATGCTTAATATATTAGAGACTGTATGAAATTTGTTTAAACTTGGCGTATTATTGTAATATGTATTAAGTATTATGCATTATGTTCAAGTATTAGTACTTATAAGGCTTTTTATGCTTAGTGTTCATTCTTGTTTGAAGCTATAAACCTATTTTTTCATAGTTTATGCGTTCGATAAGTTGTTCCGCTTTTTCTACGGAATATACGGACTTCCGCCTTTATTTTTATTATGCTATAACATTATCTATGTCTATATATACATTTGTATCAGCTTTATTCCTTACACGATAAAATTTACAATAAAAATATAAGAAAAAAAAAATCATTTTTAATCTAGCGTTTTCAGAATTTTTTTATGAGCTTAGGCATACTAATTTGACACCTACATAAGTACAATATTTCCGTCACTGTAGAGCTTTTTTTCTTAGAGCATTAAATGGTTTAATGCTCTAAGCTTTTATAAGTGAATAATAAAAGTCTCGTCCGTTAATAAAGCGGATCACTTCATTGCCCGCAAATAAATTTTCTACAGGCTATTAGCCTCATATAATATGTGGTTATAATAATGTGATGTATGTACATAATAGATATATAATATTATGACATGTGCTTATTCACGAGCACCGCAGCAGCCACTAATAACAGAATCATAGAAAATTGAATTCACGAGTTTTTAGCGTCAGGTAACAAGTTGCATGCTGCATGAGCCAAATGACAAGGTGTTTCACCAGTCGCCTATCACGAGTCCTCGTGTATCTGTACAACGATCACCATTAACAAGTTCCCATGTTTTTTGCTGTTTTGCAACAATTCAACACCATTTCATATATCATTTGATTGCAGTTGCTGACACGGTTTCTATTGTTTTTGTTGGTTTTGGTTGTTGGTGTAGTTTTTGTGGGATAACTTCAGTAATACGATAACTGTTAAATATTAATAGCATTTATTGTTGTTTAATTCATATATCTTCAAAATTAATTGAAATATATATAAATAAATTAGACAAATGAAACGGTCTCTCTTCGAATTAAAATAGCGATTATAGTAATTTAACTTTTTTGTCGACAAAGATAAAACGAACAATAAAACTATGATATTTAATTTTTGTAATAATATGATAGTGCTAAATGGGAATTTAAAGATAATTAGTACTTATTTGACGGATTTTCTTGCGTATATATGTTACGTTGGATGGTCATAAAAGTTTCTCTTGATGATGAGCACATAGTATCGTATACGCAAATGACGGGTCAACTATGACCAGAATATAAATTAGGGGTTTGCTAAATCATTGTCTTTTTTTCTATAAACTAACTGTATTCAAATATTTAAGGATAGTTAGTATAAGTTCCTTAAACACCATGCTTGCCACGTATCAAAGAGCGATGAATTGCTATTGCATTATACAATTGGATTAAATTGATTTGGATTAAATAATAAGACGCTTTATGCAAATGACTGATATATTTAGGTTTATGAGCCAGTTGCGATAACATTATTAAACATGACCTGCTACAACAGACATGATACAAAACAAGTGGCATCTGTTGAAATAGTCTTTTTGCTCTGTACAAGTTGTATTGAAAGTGGGACGTTCTTAAACAATACGTGTAATACATGTCGTACTTCTTGTATAATTGTATTCCCTTCTGATTCTGATTACATCGATACATAGTGTGATAATTTAAAAATTGTTATTTGGTGACTAAACCTACTATTTAATGAGATAGATAACACTTACTATAGGATTGCTTAAGACCTCCTTGATTAGAACCCGTACAGGGGATGTGAATGTTAAAAATGTAATTCATTAAGAAGATCCATTTGGCAAGGTTTATTGAGTGTACAGAGCAGCTCACGATGCCGCAGGATCGTGATCGAGTCTGACGGATGGCCGGCCTCGAGCCGCTTGCAAAATCCCGTGGAAATGCATTGTGCCTGAGCCTCGCTTGAATCCACGATTTGTGCAATAGACTCGTAAATACAATGATGTGCTCCGGTAATGGTCATCTTGACATTATCGTGTGGTATTTCGATATATTCTCGTATTTGTTTATAAGTATTGGAAGCATTCTGCGGCAAATGTGAATTATTATCGGCTCATAACCTCAGCAACTGTAGTAACATTGATGATATTGTTTCTCGAACAGACAATGTACCTATATGAATCCCTATGACGTACCTACTCATTATCAAAGCATATCAAGTATTTATCTAACAAGTTGCTCAGAATACCTGGCAACCGGTATCTCATGCATATTGTTTGCATACGATACAAACAACACATCAGATCGATTTTGAATCGTAAATGATGTCGTTTAGACGATACTTAGTGTATTAATACCATTTATAGCACAAGAAGAATATTGGAATTAATCAATAAGTTTACTCCAAACCGATCGACCCTTACCTGTCACGATGACGTGATCTTGCTTTATCTATGGTTAGATTGGTAATTAACTGCTTAGTACAATTACCTACATACATTAAGAGTCGTTTAGCGTGTCAAGGTTACCATATACCATCTGACTCCTTCGCAATCCGCCTGACAACACCTGTTTCCGGGTGTTTGATCACGCCATTTGTGCTCGTAAGATGATACCATGAAGTCTATATTAGCATACGTGGATTGCATCGTTCCACGTTAGTCAATGGATTATACTCGTACTCGTTGACGTTTACGGAGCAAGGCTTCATGCCTAACGAACATCGTTCGTTAAAATACAATAAGCAAAGTGAAAAGAGAGAATCATTGATTGCTTACTTATGTCACGCGGCTTGTGACACGGTTAAACTTTACGCCTGTTTATAAATTAGGTCGAAGTGTTTCGTTATTATGTTTGTAGTCAAGCTGTGTCGCCTGAAGCGACTCCGGGGCGTGGACCGGCCGGCCACTTACGTAATGATAACAACGCGGCGCCACTTCATCAACGTCTTAACAAATAAAACGACGCTATCTTCATCTTAAGATACGAGTTGAGGGCTTTATAAATTATAGCGCAGGAATGTGAGAAGAATACAATTCTTTACCATGCAATTCACACATGGATGCTAAAATTAGCTGCCGATTATTTCATTACAGAATATTAATTTGCATGATAATAGTAGGTACAATTGTTTACTCTATGGGTTTTATTTTATTATCGATGAATTCTCCTAGTTAATCATTGAATTCAATGTGATAAGTAAATTCATATACATATTTAAAAAAAATATATAACCAATCAGATACAAATGTGTGTAATGTCCTAAAATTGATACGTGTTTACTCAGTAGAGTGAATTCTTTTTTTTTACTGCTCTAGAATGTTCCCTTGTAAAAACTGGTAGCCCTTCATCACGCTGCACAAATTTACAAGCCTATTAAGATTTGATTAGTTTACCAGAGTTTCGTCAGCAAATACTAGATCTAAAAGTCAACCGTGAGGCTAGCTCGATAGCTCATCACTACGATACTGACGGCCTATTAAATATCTATTAACCTCGTTGGCATTTAAACACCGTCTTCAGGTATCAGCATATTTATATAGATATAATTAAAAAAGATCTCATTACGCTTACGTAACAAATTCTTCGAAGACTGAACCAGTCTCGTATCTGTTTATAGTAATTATAGGAATGGATTATCGGGCGTGGTCTTGTAGTGGTGACGGAGATTCTTTCGTAGATGTAACGTCAACTATTATAAGTTGTGTTCGTTTTACTACGTTCTTGACCTTTAACATACGTTAATTTCTACGACAAATATTATTGTTATTCAAACGCATACCTGAAGTTTAGAGTATATTAGTGGTAATCTATTGAACCTTAAGAATTTTATATAATTAAATAACAGAGTTTATTTTAGAAATAATATTTTTTATTATAGGCATGTTATTTTCGTAGAGATAGAGCTTAGCAAGTCCGTTTATATAAGCACTTAAATTACTACACACTTAATTGTAATTTCGACTTTAGTGCCTGCATTTTTACAGTATATAATAATAAAAACATCGATTGTTCCAGATGCAGGCGTGGTTGGTTGTGGCATGTGCCGCAGCGTTGGCCGCTTTGGCAGCTGCCCAGAAGCCTGGCCGCTTCCTCTCCCTACCAGTGCCCGACAAATGCGCGAGCAGTGAGTAACTTCAATATTTTAAGGATTGTAGATGACAGCGATTACGACGATTATTATCTATAATCTATATGTATAGTAGTAATTGCTACAGACACCAGCCTCAAGCAATGTTGTAATTCTACGTTCTAATTGTATAGAGATTAGGTATCTACTTCATTTAAACAGGTCCATATTTGAAAGGACTGAAAATCGTGTTCAAACTATGTCAATTACTCTTTACTCTTAATTCTTTATTCTCTACTTACTCTTAATTACTTACTTAGTGACTCTTAATTTCTTTATTGGCTATTGTTCTAACCATTTCGTTTAGCGGAAGACTTGTTTGTACTTACTACCGAAAGAATGATATTGATATAAGCATGTATTTTAATTTTTACAATATTTATATTAAATTAAATTAATTAATATTTAACTTGTAACAATTCTCAATGACTTCAACATCTACTGCAACAAACATACAAGTTTTACGATCACTAAATGTTTGCTATCTTTAGGTCTTTTACGATTGAAATACACATACAAAGGGCCATTAGCCCATTATGAAGCGAAGTTGTTTACGCTTGCTTACTAGGTGAAAATCATTACACAATGGTTACGAGAGTGAAAATGAATGAATCATGTAATGAGAATAATATAACCGGTTTGTAAATGTTAAGGTTGCACATGGTATTCGTGAAGTGTGATCCGATTTGCAACGGCACTAAAGATGTCCATATTCTGACACCATGAAGATTCTTGATTGATTTTTATTTTTCTCACCGCAAAACATTTATGTAATGAACAAGATAAGATTAATATTATTAAGCTTTATCATAATCATAATCTTACTTATTTTAAAAATTTGCAAGTTTAAATAGACAGACGAGAAGATAAATGTAGAGATCTGAATGTTATTGTAGAGATTATATCTCAAACGAAAAAAATATCCGACTGATTTACCTGAATTGTGGTTAGCGGTTAGCCTAGAGAGATATATAAGTAAATTTAATAATTATTTTTTTCTAATATACCTACATTGAAGTAAAAAGTGAGCCGCAACATCAGGCACATAAAGTGAAATTAAATGTCTGGTTACAAAAAAGTATTAGAGCACCCTCGTCGCAGTAAAATAAGAAGCAGTGGGAAGTATTGATATATAATTATAATATTGATATATAATATCTATATAATTTAAAATCTTCATATATGTGTGTAGTCATCAAGATTGCGTGTAGGTACTCGACTATGAATAAGATAAACATTGTCGTCAGTCTTAGGTTTACGGAACTAGGTATCTAGATGCATGCGGATGATGCGTGCATAGACTTTCTAATTAACATTATAATGTGACAAAGGTATCTAATAAATGCAAGGGCAATAAATTAATTACGTTTAAGTCCTACCACAGAATAAATAGGATATATTTTCGCACCAAGTATGGTTAAGACCCATATTTCATTCATATTATGCGGTGCAAAAGTCAAGTAAATTATACACGGGAAATTGTGTTCACTGAACTTCACGGTGACTGATTGTCAAGGAAAGTGTTTTAGAAATTCATGTTATATCGTAAACCATAACAAATACGTATTGTTCAATCATGGAAGACAAATTTGCTTCCACGCTTCCTAGAGAAAATTGTTTTTTTTATTATGTAAATAGTTAATGAAGTACGTCATTGTAGAAATGTTGTTAAATTAGAAATAGCAAATATTTGTTCGTTCTTTTTACTATTTTGATGTTAAGATAGTTACTTAGCTGTTGATTAAGTCAATTATTACAATATTTAGTAGAGATATATCCCGTAGATTTCTGATAATAACTGAATATTCCCATCTAAATCTTATACGTATGTAGTTAAATTATAAACTTGCTGTATGCCATCTAAAGTTTAACATTTTCAACCTTCAATTTAATTGTAAGCGTGTTTTATCGATGGTTATTTCGTCAGTTCTCTAAAGGTAAGGTAAAGGTTGTAAATCATCAATAGTACAAAGGCTTTCAAAATAACTATCAGTTAGGCATCTATCATTATGCCAACTGCGCTTCGAAACCTTTAGAATTTATTTCGATAAAACATACATATAAATGAGCTGCTGAACTTGTTTAAAATAAATGCATTTCATGAGTCTTATTTTATTATTATTGCTCTATCTTTACAGCTTTACAAATGAATAAGATATTTTATTTAAATAATTAAAGGTAAACTATAAAACAATACCCGCCTCCCGGTACAGTGGTTGACGCGTGAACGTAGAACCGAGGGGTCCTGGGTTCGATTCCCGGTGGAAACGAAGAAAAAAATGTCTCGGTCTGGCAGGACACTAGCTGGTGCTAGCGGACATGGGACTTCACTTTTATAAAACAATTGGATTACTCATACAGACGATATCACATTTAGGAACAAACTCGGTGTATTTCATAAATCATCGGCATTTTTCGTTTCAAAATTCTTTATATTCGCAATAAATATGTACTTGACCAATGCTCATTTCGTATGTATCCAAATATTGTTTAAAGAAACAATGCTAGGTAGCTGTCAGGCTCCGTGAGAAAACTACAAAGTATTTGTATATTTCCATTGTGAATGTGCTTGTGAATGTGCTTGATCAGCATACAATCACAGTTCACACATCTGTCTGTCGGCGCGGCAAGGTCCCCTCATTCGCAATAATCGTCCAACACGCAGAACTCAGAAGTAACCGACTAATAACCCATTACAATCAAACAATATTGCAATATGTCTTCGTATGTACTTCCTTCGATGTTCAAATTGATTGTTATAATACTATCAATTTAAATGGTGCCATAAATTGCTTGAAATTCAATAAAATTTGCCTATTTATGGATAGTGATATTTACTCAATTCAAAAAACGCTATTCAAATGGCATCATCGGCAGTTAGAGAGATTTATACGTAGGTAGTATTTTTATAAATCTACACGCCCACTCATTGAATTTATTGTGTTTTTTATGAAACAATATGAACTAGATATTCTTGTGATAGAGCTATTTGCAGAGCACAATAAATTGAAAGTTACGTAAGTTGTCAGCAACTCACCGACAAGCTCTACCGTGGGATTTTCACGTCACTTTTTGCCAATATTCATTAGAATATGAATGAGCTTCTTATGATTGGTTTATGTATTAACTATGTGATAACATAGAGGATACCTTATCTCGTAATCTCGTGAATCTTCTCAAATAATAAAACCGCCCATCTTCATTTTCTAAATTTACCTAAATATCAAAACTTAATAAATATTCATAAATTATCATTCTATTTAAATACAAAAAAAATATTTATAAATTGTTATACGTATACGACACAATGAAATGTTATATGCTTATAAACTGCATCATTATCAATATAATAATGTTGTTTTCAACGTTTGACTTTTATGAGTCGTATATTTTAATAAAAATTAGCGCCATCTCGTTGGTGTTTAGATATAAAAAGTACATCCGGCTGAGAACCTTGGCCTGGTTGGGAGTTAGAAGCAAATAACGGACGATCCGTGCGCCCCGACCGGATCAGAGATGGCACGCGTCGCATCATCTCAATTCGAGATGGATTATACCTATTTAAGCAGTATGACATTATTTCTTCTTCTTTCCAATTAACTTTAAATATAGGCATCACCATGGTGATAGGCATGCTCTAAGGTAACTATGAAATGGTAAATTCAAAGGAAAACAGACAAAAAGTGGGTCAATCAGTAAAACGTACATTAAAAATCATCTCTTCATCTCAGAAGGCACGAATCATTATTTTTCATAAGAAGGTTTCACTTTCATAAAATTATAGGACCAAACAAAAAAGAACATTAATTTTATAGGTATTGTTAAAAAAACGTTCGGAACTCTCACTGCGGTAGTCACGCTGGACTAGGTATATTTTTTATTTTCCTTAGATTATTTCATATCACACAGTTTAATAGGTCTGTAAATAAATACCCACATATTAACTTACCTGTGGAAATATTTCTGAAATCGATTCTCAAAAAAACGGTCACTAGAAGTCATTGGATCAACAAAAAGTTTCTGATTACCACCTCAACGCACGTAGTACCGGGTATTTTGGTGCGATAATGCATGTCCAGACGCTATTACAAAATACGGAAAGGTCGGACGGACCGTTGATTATGTAAAGTCGAGTTCCTCCGAAGTATTTCAACACATTGGTCACAGTTTAGCATGATTATTGAATTCGGCCACAAAACTTCAATGTCATGACCGTGGTTGTGCTTCGGTCGCTCAGTGGGTACATGACCTGCTATCTGAGGGTCGACACTTAGCGCAATGCTATACGTTCATCTTTGCTTCTAGCTGTTAAATTGTTATTCAGTTATTTATTTATGCCATTGCTTCTCACTTGCGTGAGGTCACGTCGTTGTGTAACCTTGTCAATGCATTTCCAAGTCAGTTGCGATCGCATCGTATGATGATAGCTGTAAGTCTTGGCGTATGCAATAATCAACATCGTCCTGCGTCCACAATAAATATGCTACATTATTTTCCATTCAGGTGCATAGTTCACGAAATATTATAATCCTCCACAGTACCTACAAATAAAAACATTTTTTTTATTTTCGATCAGCAAGAAAATAAGGTCATTCTTTGCATTCGAAGCATTACATTTTCATAACAATAATATTTTTTTACAGGACCAAAGGAGTTCACTTACCGTGGACACAACTACTTCTACAGCGGCCATGTTCCAGCCCTCGCCAACAGGAAGGTAGATTGGTTGGACGCGCGTAACATCTGCCGCGAATACTGCATGGACCTCGTCTCCATGGAAACCCAGGAAGAAAACAATCTGATCTTCAAACTGATTCAGCAAAGTAAGAACTTATTAAGAAATATTAAATGACCTTATAGTTAAATTATTCAAAAAATATAACATCTTAATTGCAAGTTAAGATAGTTGCAAATTGCAATGTTTAACTGTGAGTTGCAAAAGCCGTTCAAGGAATTTTGTTTACAAATTATTACCAAAGTTTACAAATCTTATTCCAAATACAGCAAGTAAATAGAAGCGGTTGAAGTTGTTACGAATGCATGCATAATTAATGACTTCTTATTACAGATGATGTACCGTACATTTGGACATCGGGCCGTTTGTGCGACTTCAAAGGCTGCGAATCGCGTAGAGATCTTGAACCTAAGAACCTCTTAGGATGGTTCTGGTCTGCCAACAGAGAAAGGATATCACCCACAAACCAGGTTTGTTGTTTTGATATAACAAATAAATATTCATTTCTGTTAGATTTCTTATTTCGTATTTACAAATAAAATAACTCTAATCTAATACAGAGTGATCTATCTATCAACTTCAAAATAAGGAAAAATAAACAATTTTCTAGATTTACTAAAAGTTCTCTAGAATGTATCTCTATAAAAAGAGCACCAAAACCAGATTCCTGATCAATATATATTTTCAGATCCCTAACGGCTGGGGATACAACCCATGGTCCCAGACTGGACACAAGAAATCGCGTCAACCTGACAACGCCGAGTATGACATCAACGGCACCACCGAATCCTGCCTCAGCATCCTCAACAACGTGTACAACGATGGTATCGCCTGGCACGACGTTGCCTGCTATCACGAGAAACCCTTCGTTTGCGAGGACTCCGAGGAGCTCCTCAATTACGTAGGAAGCACCAACCCTGGCATTCGCCTGTGATTCTCTCTAAAAAGCACCACTTTACATTCTAGCAAAATCCGTTCGATTAAATCAACCTAGCTCTTTTTTCTAACACCTCTATTTAAACAGCTAACATCCATTTATCCATATATTCAGGAAAAGCACAGTATTTATTCAAGCACTCGCCATAATGTTGAAAAATTGCGATCTCTTCCGCACGCACTGCCCTTACCATCGTACAAAATTTGTACAGAATAGTATAAGGAAATAAGTTTAAAAATAGTGTAAGTTTTAAAACGTAAGGGAAAATTTATATTTGTATATAAAATAAAAAAAAATCGATTAAGTTATGTTTTATTTATCCCAATTCCTCATCCCATTATCCTGTGTGATGAACGCTTCCAAAATGAAGAAAAGCATTTTTATTCGTAGATGTTTTTGTCATATTTCCGACTGCTCAAATCCGTCAGCAAATTAACTGCGAAGCCCGTGTCCAAACTCCAATAATGGGAAATTAGATACATTATTCATACTTCACTGATCGAATTTCTTGAGGGACTACACTCACGCCTCACGCGTTAACCACTGTACCAAGGAAGCAGTTGGTAGTTGGTGGTTGGTTGGTAACCTTGATAATTGATATACTTATCTTCATATCCTATAAAGTTTCTACAAAATCTGTCAAGAAAGAAGAGCAATATATCAATACACTAAATGTATCTAGGTACATAAGTACTTATATAAATTTAAAGACTTATTATTTTTAATTGATCGCAAGACCCATAAAGATACGATTCACTCATTCTAAAATAATAAGAAAAATCAGCGGTCATTCGATACGATCGATCGATCATTATCCAAGGAAAGATATTATAGTGTGTATTCAATGTGCTTATTTATGAGAATACGTTATGAACAAGTGCCGCCATCTATGGCTGGATTCGTTACTTATTTTTTATTTTTACTAAAGTCCTGCTTACCGCGATTTTATCTGCGTAAATTAGTCTTCTCTTTAAATCCTCATGTTCCTGTGGGAATATCAGTATAAAAAGTAGCTCCTTGTTATATCCACTGTCACTGAAAATCCAGTTAAAACAGGTCCAGCTGTTCCTTAGATTGGCGAGAACACACAGACAGAAAAAAATTGTAAAAAATTGCTGTTGTAGTATCTGTATTACAAAGCAATTATTTTAATACTAGCTTTCCGCCCGCAGCTTCGCCCGCGCAGTCAAAGAAAAACCCGCATAGTTCCCGTGAGATATTCCGGGATAAATATATCCTATTTCCCGGGGTAAAAAGTAGCCTATGTCCTTTCTCGTGTATCAAAATATCTCTATACCAAATTTCATGCAAATTGGTTCAGTAGTTAAGGCGTGATTGAGTAACAGACAGACAGACAGACAGAGTTACTTTCGCATTTATAATATTAGTATGGATTACAAACATGATTAGTGGTATAAATTTCGTTACAATTCGTAAAAAAATTATCGAAAGCATAGCAATAAGTACCTACAATACTTTTATTCGTTGCAATGATTCGTTGATATTTTTTTAAATTGTCTCTCTGGTTGCGAAATCAAAGGTCTCACTCACGAACTTTTAAACCTAAAAAAATATATTTTACATGGATATTTTGTTACAGTTCCGATAGGTTCCCTTGTACATCCTTAGTTTTTAAAAATTCCTTATCAAATGGAAGCTACCACACTCCACAGACACTATCTTCATACACAAAGAATATACTTATAATACCTATGAAAAAAAATTAATTCATCGATGTGCTTAGAAGTTATTTAAAGAAACCACAACGATAATGCATCAAGTGCTGCCATCTATTGCGGGATTCCTTATTACTTTGACAAAATACACCAATAAATTAATTTTTTATTGGTCTGTGTTATAAAGAGTCAGAATTTGTTTGATATATCACAATCAACCATGTTTTATGAATTTATATTTTTTGGTTTTTATGGCATTCAAATGCTTTATAAATATAAATTTATAAAGAATAGAAAAAATTCGATCACGAGGCGGGACTCGAACCCGCATCCTTCGCGCCATTCCGGGGCGGATGCCTAACCAACTCAGCCACTCGTGACCCGCCCGAGTAATCGAATTTATTCTATCCTTTCAGTTTTATGTGTCTTAAGGGACACACCGCGCGCCATCTATTGAAATGATTTAACAACCATCTCAACCAATATGAAGCACTTTTCAGTGAATACAATATTGTAACGATGGAACACGACCTTTTCATGAATTTATATTTTTTGGTTTTTATGGCATTCAAATGCTTTATAAATATAAATTTATAAAGAATAGAAAAAATTCGATCACGAGGCGGGACTCGAACCCGCATCCTTCGCGCCATTCCGGGGCGGATGCCTAACCAACTCAGCCACTCGTGACCCGCCCGAGTAATCGAATTTATTCTATCCTTTCAGTTTTATGTGTCTTAAGGGACACACCGCGCGCCATCTATTGAAATGATTTAACAACCATCTCAACCAATATGAAGCACTTTTCAGTGAATACAATATTGTAACGATAGAACACGACCTTTTCATGAATTTATATTTTTTGGTTTTTATGGCATTCAAATGCTTTATAAATATAAATTTATAAAGAATAGAAAAAATTATTCTTTATAAATTTATATTTATAAAGCATTTGAATGCCATAAAAACCAAAAAATATAAATTCATGAAAAGGTCGTGTTCCATCGTTACAATATTGTATTCACTGAAAAGTGCTTCATATTGGTTGAGATGGTTGTTAAATCATTTCAATAGATGGCGCGCGGTGTGTCCCTTAAGACACATAAAACTGAAAGGATAGAATAAATTCGATTACTCGGGCGGGTCACGAGTGGCTGAGTTGGTTAGGCATCCGCCCCGCAATGGCGCGAAGGATGCGGGTTCGAGTCCCGCCTCGTGATCGAATTTTTTCTATTCTTTATAAATTTATATTTATAAAGCATTTGAATGCCATAAAAACCAAAAAATATAAATTCATGAAAAGGTCGTGTTCCATCGTTACAATATTGTATTCACTGAAAAGTGCTTCATATTGGTTGAGATGGTTGTTAAATCATTTCAATAGATGGCGCGCGGTGTGTCCCTTAAGACACATAAAACTGAAAGGATAGAATAAATTCGATTACTCGGGCGGGTCACGAGTGGCTGAGTTGGTTAGGCATCCGCCCCGGAATGGCGCGAAGGATGCGGGTTCGAGTCCCGCCTCGTGATCGAATTTTTTCTATTCTTTATAAATTTATATTTATAAAGCATTTGAATGCCATAAAAACCAAAAAATATAAATTCATGAAAAGGTCGTGTTCCATCGTTACAATATTGTATTCACTGAAAAGTGCTTCATATTGGTTGAGATGGTTGTTAAATCATTTCAATAGATGGCGCGCGGTGTGTCCCTTAAGACACATAAAACTGAAAGGATAGAATAAATTCGATTACTCGGGCGGGTCACGAGTGGCTGAGTTGGTTAGGCATCCGCCCCGGAATGGCGCGAAGGATGCGGGTTCGAGTCCCGCCTCGTGATCGAATTTTTTCTATTCTTTATAAATTTATATTTATAAAGCATTTGAATGCCATAAAAACCAAAAAATATAAATTCATGAAAAGGTCGTGTTCCATCGTTACAATATTGTATTCACTGAAAAGTGCTTCATATTGGTTGAGATGGTTGTTAAATCATTTCAATAGATGGCGCGCGGTGTGTCCCTTAAGACACATAAAACTGAAAGGATAGAATAAATTCGATTACTCGGGCGGGTCACGAGTGGCTGAGTTGGTTAGGCATCCGCCCCGGAATGGCGCGAAGGATGCGGGTTCGAGTCCCGCCTCGTGATCGAATTTTTTCTATTCTTTATAAATTTATAACCATGTTTTATTTTATTTAAAACCCATTATATCATACCCAACACAGGAAATGATGATGATAATAATACATAATAAATAATATAACTAGTACCACAGACTAATAATAATATATACTACGTATACAAATAGTGCCCTCTTTCTAGTTTAAGGTTTAAAAAAATGAGAGAGAATGAACTCTTAGTTTTATCAGTTTTATTGACGACATTTTATTTACATAATTTACTATATTATTTTGTATATATATTTTGATAATTTTATAACATAAGAAAAATAATGAGTCTCCGAGTGCATTTCGTTAAAATTAAGTTAATGTTTTCAAGAGCTTTGAAAAGAGCATTCATACTTGAAAAGATGTTTACACCCAGTATGTACCGACCACGAAATGAAAAAACTTGAGACTGTGAGGAACTAAGGTATTCACTCTTCAAAAAATAATGCTCACATGAGTCACAGCAAGAAATACCACAGAGCAAGTAATATAAAATACGTTTTAAACTTTCACGCCTGAGAATCATGATGGGCAATGAAGATGGAACTAAAACTATCTACTCAATTTAATGTCTCATATTTTATTATGGTTTCATTAGTTTTTTAATCAACTTATATGTAACTAGCTGTGCCTCGCGGTTTTACCCGCATTGCTCCACTCCTGTTGGTCATAGCGTGATGATATATAGCCAATCTTGATAAATGGGCTATCTAACACCGACAGAATTTTTCAAATTGGATCAGTAGTTCCTGAGATTAGCGCGTTCAAACAAACAAACGAGCTCTATAGCTATAATATGCATTAATAGTAAAAATTAATGCAGGTAATAGATAAGGTGCTAAGTAAATAAAGAGAAATCATTTTTTTATATTCTAAGCACTGTTCCGGATACGCGGTACTTACTGCGTAACTATTCAGTGTTTCATGAAAACAAAATTTGCTCTTTGATCACAAATATCGTGATTGATATCATTAGATGAAATTTGTGGAAAATTATTACAATGATGCTACCTATTCATTGATTAATTCGTAACTGATTTCTTTACACCCTATTGTTTCAGACCGATTCTTAATAATTTAGGTAGAAACTAATAGATGGCGCTTATATAAAATCTTAAGTCATTATAATTTATAGGAATGTGATAGGAATATATTTAACAGTACGGGTATTTTCTTTCAAGAATAAAAGGAAATAAGATTACATAATTAATATCTTACCAACTTTGAATGTAATATATATATATTTTGCTAATCTATGAAAGTTCACATAAATGTGATCATACCGTGCGAAGAAGGTTGCATGAAGCACTGAAAAAATAGTAATAGTTGGTACGTGACGGTCTTTTTTAACCGACTTAAAAAAAAGGAGGAGGTTATCAATTCGGACGGTATATTTTTTTTTTCACGATGTAGCCCTGATACACGATCAAGCATAACTTTAACACTAAAAAACTTAATACATACCTTTGATTGACTGATCTACCTATCAATATCAACGCGCAACCCAAACTGACCGTTCGGGCTGAATTTTGGTATGCCACTAAGATAGGCATCCGCTTAAAAAGGATTTTGGAAAATATTACCCACAAAGGCATAAGGGATGAAAGTGATCCATGAAAATTTATTTAGAACACGCGGTCACAACCCACAGTAGGTATTACGTGACACGCAAAGAGATTCATACAAACACTACGTAGTGACACGGTCGAAGCGTATGGTCGAAGCTGCGGACTATAGGTAATAAAATATAGGTATTATGGCAATACTGATTACATATTATTATAAAAAATTGCATTTTGTATTTGATTAATTATTAACAGATTTAGGAGGAGGAATGAATTTGTTAGCTGAGAAATTTTCTACGACGCGGACTGTCGTATTTTTTATTTATTAAGAACATTAAATTACTGTCTTTTTTCTTGACTATAGATACTTGAAAAACGCGCGCGTTAACTATAGACTCTTAGATTCTATTCATTTGTCTTAATTGATCAATTTCCAGCATGTATAAAAAAAACAAGTTAAAGCTGACATCGTTATTTTAAATGAAAAATGTGGGTAGATAGACGTTTTATGTAATTTTAAAAGAGTAAGTTCAGAGTTTGTTGCTGGCTCTTCTGTGGAGAAACAGCTTTCGCAACCGGTGGTAAATATTAAGTTATGTATTATGACGATTCAAAGCGCTTCTAAAGGATCTAGTCGAATTAATAAATGTTATATTCTAGGAGGTAGCAACGTTGACAAGTGAGCATTTTAGTATAGTTGGTTCTTTGATATGCTGTTCCTCTTGCTATTTCGGTTACAGTCCGGGCTGTCTGGCTGGCCGCAGTGGTTGCGTTTAATAGTGCGCATCTTATCTGCACAGGAAAAAATCCTTAATTTAAAGTCATTTTTTAACGCGTAATTTTTAATATTTTGCCTTTAGATAGATCCATTAGACATACATTTTTTATTGAAAGACGTTTTTTTCGTTGTTAAATAGGTGCCAGACGCAATTTTTATTTCAAAATAATTAAAATATCATCGAAATAAGTGAAATTCCATCAACATGAGTCCCAGTGAAGGATAAGTAATCCCTGTGTTACTTATACTATATAATTAAGTTAAATGAATATCATTTAACTATTTACAGTTTTTTTGCAACAATCTACCATATCGCCTCCTTTTTCCCAACGAACCTCAAATAGGACGTTAATGTAAACTTGATAAAAACCAAATTTCATCAAGAAATTAAAGACTTTTTAACGGATTTTAAACGCGATTTATTCATTGTATTATTTTCCCAAGTCTTTAATTTCAAAATATATAATACTCGCGTAAAATCAAACACTAGAAAATACAAATATCATCAAATTCATATTTATACCCAAAAGTGTAATAAATATGAAACCATCTAATAAAAATATTAGTTTACTAATTATTCAATATAAGTATTAAAAAAGGATAATATAATATAAATAATAAAGTTATTACTTACCTTTTAAGCGGACTCATGTTGATGTAATTTCACTTATTTCGATGACATTTTAGTTATTTTGAAATAAAAATTGCGTATGGCACCTATTTTACAACGAAAAAAACGTCTTGCAATAAAAAAATTATGTCTGATGGATCTATCTAAAGGCAAAAGATTAAAAATTACGCGTTAAAAAATGACTTTAAATTAAGGATATTTTCCTGTGCAGATAAGATGCGCACTAATAAACGCAACCACTGCGGCCAGCCAGACAGCCCGGACTCTAACCGAAATAGCAAGAGAAACAGTATATCAAAAACCCAACTATACTAAAATGACTTTTTTTTAAACGTTGCTAGCTCCCGTACTATTAGTGTGGGTTTGAGTTGAGAAAACTTGAGTCGTAAGATTATTAAATCATAATACCTACTGTGCAAAGCTTTTACGATACCATCATTGTATGTAGAGATGTTTACACAATCCTTACATCTTCTCTGTTTAACATGTTATCCTTGGAAATTCAACATAGAAACATATACCAGCTCTCCGCCCGCGGCTTCGCCCGCTTTGTCTAAATCCTTATACTAAAATCTTCCTCTTATCTATTAAAACCGAATCAAATCCGTTGCGTTGTTTGAAGACGACATAGGGAAAGAGAAAGCGATTTAGTTTTATTCTGAGTATGTAGTGGTATTAAAAATTCTTTTTTACTGTATTTAGAAAGACCTGCATAAAAATACAGTATATATGTAAAAAATCTTGAAACTTTTCGTGTAGTATTTGCGACACCAGTCTTTCACGGATAGTTTTAAAAACAGTTTTTTCAGGATAGAATCAGGAACTTCTCCTATCGTTGGGCTGTTTACATCTATCTAGACGATAGGCTGATACATAGATAGTATATCTAACTTTCAAATCTAACAAGTATTCAGATACGTATTGCTGTAGAGTCGTAACTCGTAACCCCC
Organism: Colias croceus; assembly: GCF_905220415.1. Classification (NCBI taxonomy): domain Eukaryota; kingdom Metazoa; phylum Arthropoda; class Insecta; order Lepidoptera; family Pieridae; genus Colias; species Colias croceus. The sequence continues at coordinate 4,360,581 of NC_059539.1, read as the reverse complement.
TCAGAACACGGAGTTTTCGGTCCTAATTATGAGAATACTTTTGAAGATTATTTACCACTTAGATGAATTAAAGATAACATAATGGATAATAAATATGTATCAATATTTATAAGTCATACTTTCGTAACTAAGCACATCAATAACACACTGTATTGTATGTAATTTAATGTGCTAGAGTTTCATTATATTATGTACTAGCTTCCGCCCGCGACTCCGTCCGCGCGGATGTCGGTCTTCGCGTGGATGGTTATTTCTCCATTTTGAGTACCTCTGTCAATAACATCTTATAAATATCTATTGGACCCAATTCCCAAATACGGCTAGGCCTATACGCAACGTGTGTTCGCGGTTCTACGGAACAACGTCTATGGATAAAACTGAAAAATTAAGATTAATTTTTTTCTACGTATTTTTCCAGGATAAAAAGTATCCTATTTTACGCCCAGGATAATAAGGTATAATTATACCAAGTTTCATCGAAATCGAACCGCTAGTTTTCACGTGATGCCTTCACATACAGACAGACAGACAGACAGACAGACAGACAGACAGACAAAAATTTTTTTAATCACATATTTGGGTTTGGTATCGATCCAGTATACTCCCCCTGCTATTTATTTTTTCAATATTTTCAATGTACAGAATTGACCCTTCTACAGATTTATTATATGTATAGATAATATCATGTATTGATTCTTTCAGTACAGTTCAACATATTATAATATTTTCAAAAAAACAAAAACAAAGTTTCTGAATACGTGTTTCGATTTTTTGCCTTACTCCCCGTGGTTGCCTGGCAGAGATCACTGCTTAGTGATAAGGCCGCCAATTATTGTGCTTCATGTTTCTGTTACCATAATTATTAAATGTATAAATAAAAATGATTGAGAAAAATCTTTTAAGTGAGAAAATTCAAAATATAGCCTGAAAAGTAACAATTTCCAATTTTAATTTAAAATGCATCGTCTTTCAAAAGCACTAAGTATATATTAGGAAGACTCAAGACTATAGACCTAATGTGTGTTGTTTTCAATATTACTTCAAGATAATAGGCCATATTACATACCGGTTAATATCCATACCTACCAGACACCCGCTCCTTACAAATTATCACAAGTGTAATGAGTTTACAATACAGTGTATACAGTAATTATTATGTTGTTTGTTAAGGAGAAAACAATTGTTATTAGAGCGTCTAGTTTTTCGTCTTTCCTACAAGGCGTTGTTAATGAGACAGGCTCTGGTTCCGAGTTTATGTAGTTTATAATTAACTAATTCGAGTTGACATATTATAAGCAATGTTAATGACTAAAGCATAATGGGAATTGCCGCTTGTTGTATGACACATATTGCTTGCTTACATTAATTAATAATAGAAATGGATACTTAGTCTATCTATGTATTTTGCATGTAAGAATATCATAAAATTATGGTATTTAAACGCCTTCTTATGCGGAATCAATCTCACAGTCGCCTTTCGATTAGGTCGGTAATTAACAATAACCAGCACATACATTATTTGTTTTGTTCGCAATCCGCGAGTGATAATTAGCCAATTAGTATAATCTGGGATGTTTTGAAGGCGTTCTATTATGTGGTCGTCGATGAAACATGAGTTGAAACAGTAGCTGTGTGAATATGTAGGAATAGTTGGCGGGTAGCGAGGCCATCGTGTAGGTTTGAGTCGTGACGGTCACGCAAAGGTTAAAGACTGGTGGCGTGTGTAGTGCGTGCAAGTCCGGGGTGCGACGTCGGGTTAGGCATGCAGCAATCATGATTTGCTTGTTATTTGAAGTGACAAGTGGCGACTCTCCCGACGGCTCCGGGGACCGGGCACGCGTACGGAATGCAGCGGCGCGCCGCGGGGTGCGGGAAGGGGCCGTTGCTGCCGCGGCGATGTTCGCTGCTGCCCGCCAGTCAGCCGCGCGCCACCCGACACGAGTGTTGTACGAGCAGCGCGCGACACCATCTCCGCCCGCACGCAGGTAAGTTTTGCACGCGACCTTCACGTTATTTACCTCCATCATTACACTCTTTGTTTAGCTAGAAAGCGCTGCGCTCCGCCGTTTCGAATATAACACTTGGGTACCATGAGACGGCCGTTGATATGCACCGACATGATCTTCTCCGATATCGTCCATCCAGCAAAGACCTCGCCGCCTATCTGATCTAGCCGCTCGGTGTATGGCGAATGAGAATCCCTAAATACTTGCCGGTCAACGCTTCTGCGGCTTTATCAGTGTTACATATTTATTATTTGTCGGCGTACGGTGAGGTCAGCAAGCGCGCGCGGCGAAGTGCGCCTTATCGCGAGAGCCATAGGGTCGCGGACTCACTTCGATGACAGCGCAAATGCGACCGACCTCGGGATCTGCTCCGTCTTTGCTTTGCTCTTGCGTCGATGTTATTTAGTAGGTACGGGTATATAAAGATACGGACATGCTTGCGCATCTCGTTTATTTACTAGATTTATCTTCGTAGGCCGCGTCCAACGTAATACCGGCAATTCCATAGCGCGCATTTAATCAGAATTACTTGTTTTGCTCTTGCGTATCTTTTTTCGCACTTTAGAACTCTTATTTTTTATATCAGAAATATAACAATGATGGTACAATTAGCCAGTAATGTGGTAGTCGTGATTTACCTATATAAGCTGTTAATTCTTAGGCATGTCCAAGCTGGTTGTTACAATGACGTCGACGTCAACACCGCGTGACTTCAACAACCGACGTTCTTATTCTGAAACATTATTCAACAAAGATCGCAAAATATAGTTTGAAAATTACGCTTACGAAACGAACGAACCACGGTGTAGAGTTGCCGAGGGATCCGGCACTCGTCCGGTGTTGTCTTCGCCAGCAAAGTGTTTTGCGTGTTATGAAATTGGCACACGCGATCCTCGCCCTTATGGAACATATGGCACGCCCTAAAATTGTTCGCCACGGTAATGGTACTTAGTATACCCTAGACGCATCGTTGAAACTGCTCACGGCCTCGTTATATTCAATTTACGCTAAAATAGCACCTAAACGTGGTGACGGTAGGCATAATACCGCGTGCTCGGGGGACCGCACTAACAGTGTTTCAATGCCGTAGCAGGGTCGAGATCCCCGACGCACAAGAGAGTGAAAGTCGGGGGTGGGTGACGGTAGGGTGGTGGCACTCCCCGCAGGAGTGGTCGACCCGGGACTTCCAAGGATTTGCTAAATCTGCTGCTTTCACGTTGAGGCCGTCGCAAAGTAAATTAACCATCCGAGTCGCTATGTATTAACGTAATATAAAACGAACAACTTTTTAACGTGTCCTTTCATCGAATTTGAAATAAAATAACGAAAGAATTTTCATTCAAAATTCTGCTATCGAACATAGCATTATCGTGCATTTGAGAGCTGAAACGGCTAATTAGTACATCTCATAGGCGCTAGGTATGAGACGGTCAGAGCCATGTTTCATGTCAGCGCACAGTCAAGTTCTCGTGATCATGCCAATGCCAGTTTCAGGTCCGCCCCTGACACACCTATTAAATTATCTTATTAATTCTTTGCTTGCACGAATTCAACAGATCAATAAATGTTAACGGTTATTAGATCTTGGGATCTATATTACAATGATATACCTAGGTAGTAAGTACTAAATCAGTTTTGTTCTCATAAAGCCATCTTCCATTTTTGTAGAGTAACGAATTCCGCGTTCAAGACTATGAAAACTATACATAAGTTATACCTAAGTACTATGGAAATAAAAAGAATTCAAACACAAATCCGGCAAGAATTTGCTTAAATTATTAATTAACAAGCTCTATATAATTAGCTCTATAAAATATAAAAAGTTTAAAGCTTAGGCAATAATGCCTAGAGAAAAAGTAATTACATGTACCTACCTATAAAACTTATACATCTGTGATCTGCAAATACAATAATTTATATTCCAATGTAGTGTTTATTGATGAAATCTTATACGTATTGATTATGGGGACTATGAATCAAGTACCTATGTATAATGTAGGTATATCTAACAATGAAAAATAATTCAGAAATCACTATTCGCTAAATGTAGATAAAAAAATTCGAATACGGCAGCGCAACCAACTTGCTCATTATTTATATTTGTGAGGCAAGTTATTAAACGTAAAATCGACAGGAATTTTTGCCGCTATTACCATCTCGTGGGATTTTTTCCAGGCGGAAGATACGAAACCGAACAAGGACGTAACCGTCATTACGTAAATCGTCTCGCCAGGCGATAACTGAGAAAAACTGAAGCGGCGACAGAAAAGATTTTTCTAACTTTTAAAATATTATGTTTTCTATGATAAAACATTACTGCTATTTAGCGTGGGTAATAAGCTATGTCGATGGTTTAAAAAGCAATAGATGATTATTAATGTAAATTTCGTTTAATTACTAGTCTAATCAAAGAGAAAAATTCGCTAAAAATCTAATCAAAATCGCAGTTAGGTACCTATGTTTCTTCATTCTTGTTTAGCCTAAATGTTGCCTTGGTTCTGTGAAATTGTGAATAGATGCTGTAGTCAGTTGGTTACTTTCATGAATGTGTATATAATTAATTATTACAATATTATCCTTATACATATTTATTTGATTATAGCGATTAATAGTGATTAATGTTCATTACATTTCATTACAATGTTTCGATAAAAACAATTGAATAAAATTGTTATATTTATGCTTCTTTCTAAGTAAACCTAACACCTATTAATGTGGACAAAACGTTTAATGTTAATGGTTATTGTCATTTATGTATCGTAATTAAATATCATACAATGTAGATGTAATAAATGATAAATTAAATCACGTATTCCATTAAAAATATTACAATATGTTAGTACAATAAAGTCATACAAGATGAATCTTGATATTGTTTGAATTCACAGTAGATACAGTCCATATCTAATCGGTCGATGGATAGCACTTAAAATGGCAAATATAGCGGCAACAGGGCCTACGTATGTTGATAATTGTCGCCAATAGTCACTGCTTCGTGGAAGCGATTCCTTGAATGTTGGCGTGATGCGAGAATGGCTGGCTGAAAAGTTTTGCACGAAGTCTGAAATTACGTATTAAATTGTGGTGGAAATAATAAATACGTAGAAAAGCTTGAATAAATACAGTTCAGAAAATCGATGATGCGAGTTTTTTCCAATTTTCTAAACATAATATGATTTTAATTTTAGCTCCTTAATCTAAATTTTTATCATATTCAAATGTAAAAACATGGTTTCAAGCTTAATTACATTTATAAAGTAAAGCGTTTTTTACATTACTGATATATTAATTAAGCACAAAACACACTTACACATTCATATCTATTACATATCAATTAGGCGGTCGTTACATCTTTTTTCGTCCTTTAAACAACAAACGAGAAAAAAAGGGAATGCGTAATCTTTAAATACATATATGATTACTATACTCTGTACATAGTCACCTGTGTAATGTGTTAGACGGTGGTTGAATAATTCGCATATGCCCTGGTAACATCGCCATCAGACGCCGGCAGCTGCAATGCAGCTGTCGCCAGCTCTTGTTCGTTTTACTGCAAGCCACTGAATCCTACACTAGCTATATTATCTGCGGCACGTTCAATGTCCTCGATATATCCTACTACATGTGGCATTGTCTTAATTTGCTACGATTAGGCCGCGCGTTGTTTGTTAAAACCCAACACGACGTACGTTTTTGTATTCTCATTTCTCAACGCAGTACAGTAGTGGTCTAGTACGAAATTGGATATGCATTGAAGATTGAAACGTAAACGATTCGTAATACTTGTTGCTTGTTGCCGAGGTGTTGTGCACTTTGATATATTTACATAATGAACCGTGTGAGCTAAATAACATTGCAGATGAAAATTTAGAGATCTGATGCAACTATTTAAGAGTATAGACAAATTATTATTATTTTCATGCTCTATATTAATTAATATACACATATTTTGTTATAATAAGGGTCATTATTTTTTTAGAATTAGAAGTTTTTTTTCAAGATTAAACAAAAGGCATTTTACAGAAAAACACCTCTAAAAATCGAATTAGCGTGACGTATTATATAATTTGCAACGGCAACAACTGTGTGGGTTCCCTCCCTTGTCAGGTTCGTTCATTGCGTTTGCAATTTTTTACGGTACCTAACCCAAAGAATACTCAATATAAAATGATCATCCTTTCGTAAACTAAAATATTAAACCAATTTTAGCCTATTTATATTTAAGAGGTAGTATTGAGCATTTCAGCGTCTCTTTGATACAATTACGTTACGAACGGAGGCGTTTATGATGAGGCCGAGGAAACAAAGTCCAATGTTTTATAATACTTTAAGTACAAACGTATCTCTAAATTTTATCTATTTGCTATGAATTTATCTTGTATGAATGAATGTTATAACACGCGTTATTAGAATTTCTAATGTCGATTAAAGCTATGTTAATGCGCGTCAAGAAATAAGCTTCCTTGACTCATTAAAATTTTAAATGTGACATCTGCTGTATCATTGTTAGCATGGATCTGTAGCTATGTGTCAGGCTACTGCGATTCATATATGGCAACCTTAGCAGGTGGTATTGCATCTATGCAGTACCAAAGCAAATAGCAATCTTGCCAGATGCTATGAATGCAAGTTACCTATATACTTTGTCCTTATAACAAGGAATGTACAATATTATCATCATGAGAGCGGTGGTATATTTTTTTTGTATTCTTATGCAAACTTCTACGCATTATACTAATGTCCAAATTTGATTCGTATGTGGAATAGAAGCTTCATAAGCCTCAAACTTTTGGCGCGAGTATTCGAGCTAAACTACCTCGTCTCGACAAAACTACACCCAGCTTTTTCACGTATTTCTTTTATAGAAAATTTATTAATTTGTATACTTACCAAGCTACAATGATATATTACGAAATAGTTATCTGAGAAGCGAAATTATTTTACTTTGTCTAGCCCAAATACTGTTACATAAAAAATAAAAAAAACATTTGAATTTGGAATCTGTCACTTAGATCAATAATTTTCAGTGTGTTTAAAGTTAGAAAAGTTAGAACTTTCGCGCCAATCGGTGTTAAAGATTTTTGCGTACTGGAAGAGGGTGATAAAGAGAATTAAATGGCTGTAATAGTATAATTAACATAATGTAGCCATGGAGCCTATTTTAACTTTTGTCGAATTTAGTCGAATAAAATGGTGTCCGAAAGCAAAAGATGTTATCTCGACGGCTATGGTATTTTAAAGGATGACTTAGAAGTTACAGACTGTATCAGACGCACTCTTTATTTAAAAATGAATAGGGTGTTAAAATCAAAACAAGCTTTCATGCGGTACGCAGAAGAAATTTTTTAAGAAGCAGAATGACCGAGTTTATGCTCTAAGTTCTACAGAAGCTTCCTAATTAGACAATAGCGTACAATGTGGATTGTGGACATTGCCGTCTTCAGTTATGGTCTTGTGGAGGTATAACAATAATTATGAAATAGTATTTTTTTATTTCAATTGCGAACTGTAAAGCGAAATTTTACTCGATGAACCTACCTGTCACATTATACCTATTATTGGTTTTTAAAATTAAAACTTATTAATTATTACATAAAATGTAGACGCATTAAAATACAACAACTGACCTCTACCTACATAACGTTCAAATAGTAATTAGTATTTGGTACAATGTTTTAAATCAATTTATGTACGATTTATAGCTAGGTATACAAAAAATATAGGTAACTCCGTGTGTTATTTTTTCGTTATATAAAAGCATAAACCGATAAGTTGTAATGGTCAGTTGGTATTTTCCACCTCAAAGGCTCATTCCAATTTCCACTAACAGTGTACGTGGCCCGATATAATAGTAAATAGTTTTCATATAAGAGTCTTTACAGTGGAGAATGTTTTAAGGTCTTCTCTTTTAGAAACGTGCATCATTTCAGCGAAGTAGATTGTAGTACATTTTTAAGTCCTTTAAGAGCTTTTGAATTTACAACTGTTATTTTAAGCCGGGTTTTAATTATTCGAAATATTTTGTCCTCTATAATGGATCCGACTTTGAAGTCTTTATCCTTTAAACACTCGACTTTATATGTCGTATGAATGTGTGTTTTTTAAATGCACCTGTGAAACTGCTGGGCGCTGGCATTTAATTCAAAAATTTACTATTGAGTATTAACTAACAACAATAAGCAATAGAATGCATTCCTTATCATATTTGTAATGGTGACTGGTGAGTAAGATTTAAGAACGTTCTTGTCGTGGTTATATCGTAACAATATCACAATTATCTTGTACTTTATCGTCGCCACACATGTAAGATTAATCACGTCTTAATCTGTAAGAACTTACAGCGACGTCATACACCACACATCGTAATAATCTTTAGGAATATTATCTGGTATATACTGAGTGTCCATAACACCAGATGCCACGTGAATCTTCGTATTGATTGAACTGTTATCTATCACACATATATGTTCACATATAAAGAGTCTATTTACATAATGTATGACAGCATAATAAGGGTTGAAATGCACTTATGCAAACAAAAGGGTATTATGACGTAGTATTAATAAATGATAAGCAAGAACACTTGAAGCTTTCAAATTAACTCTAGAAGTCTATAAAAAAGTGATAGAATTATTTTGCGAGGCTGGCATCAAATAAGTTTATCGCGTTTGCAATATCCTCCAATTCAAGGGGAAAAGTCTAGAAATGTCTTCTCTAATGCTGGGATAAAATGTGAAATGTAGATAAAGGTCGAATTCTTCGCGTGTAGGCTGGATCGACCTCCCGTGTCATCCTCGGGGGCGGAGGGCGACGGGCGCTACCTTCCTGCTATCCTTCTACATATAGAAGAAAATGTTGTGTTGGAAATGCGATTACTTTTTAATGCCTCTAAACAAAAATAACATGATTACTTTAAAAGATTAAATGTAGAGTTTGTGGTAAAGAAGTAGAGTCTTTTTATAATAGCTGTTATTTCGTTATTAAACAGTGTTGGGCCGCATAACTAAGGAAGACTATTTACACAGGACTGATAAAAATCTTCTAGATATTTTGATAATTACGAGTGCTATGATAAAATTCAAGATTTAAATCGTCTCTCCCTTTCGTTGCTAACGTAATACAGTTAACAGTCTGCTCGTTCATATACTAGGACGTAAGTTCGTCTTAAAACAATAGATATGGCATTCACGCATTCTCTTCGTGTTTCGGACAAATACTGTTGACTACAAGATGCCTAACGCTGTATTGCCACCGCCGCAAGTCAACCGAGATAACGTTATCAACGGATAGCCTTGCTCAGGGGATTCTGAAGCCACATAGGATAACCTATTACCGCTCACACGTACGCCTCTTTATTACAGCTTGTTTACTTACATCCCTTGTATACTGGGACGCACGACTCGTATGTTACTGGCAACATCCCAATTTGAATTTCATGTCAAAAAACTCGAGCCAATGTACGTTAAAACTGCTTAAAGATACTTCTATAAACTGTTATTAATAAACACTAAGATAAGTTGATATCATTGAGCATTCGAGTCTGAAGCAACTGTACGTTCACTTTTTAATAAAAGCAGGATACTTTTATGTCGAATATAATAGCGTCGGTCGTCCCTATCTGCGTCACTGAAACGAAAAGAGGTCGGCCGTGTTCGCGCCAGCCATCGCCCGGCCAACAAAGAGCGGCATGCGGTGCCAGTGCTATATTCAACAACATAATCCATGTGCAGATACCTACAGATAGACGCTCGTGTGCTTTGTAGGCGGCACGTAATGTATGCGTGGTCGCTTTCGGTCGACACCAAATCCATATGTCGTTTGTAGCGTGGACGGGCGACGCACTGTATAATATAGATACAGTGACCTCGCTGATCAAGCGCTGCAACACCTAATGTGACCTACGTGTGACTATACATTTTTGTATATAGAGAATCTAGATGTCATTCTAAATGAATAGAATCAATATTCTTGAATACTACGTACCTAATGGTTTATATCGTTTCTACGTTTACGGGTGCAGTAAATATAGCATGTATTTATCGATATTATTAAAATTGCAATGTATAAAAGAAGCACGTGAAGCATAATAATATGTAAGTAGGTATGTTGGATTTTTAATTGTTTTTTTTTAGTACAGTATATTGTATATTTGGTAAGATTGTAAAGTATTGAAGAACTATTTGCTTTGTACTTTCATGTTCAGATGTACCAAAGGCCATTTTAATATCACTGTGAAGAAACAAGAGTTAGCCAACAGCCTTATGTTGGTAGTTCGTGTTGCTGCGTTAACAGCATGTACTATAGATATTTGCTTGCAACTGTTATTTAGAGCAAACGCGTTAGAGGTGGCAAAGTGCTTGTGTGAGGTGACCGCGAGGCCACACACCACCTGACACGATAGCAGCTGGCGGCCGGCTGCTTGCGCTTGCACACATTGAAACTTGTTTTGAAACAGTCCACTTTAATATGGCAGGCCACCGGCGTTATAAAAATCTCACCAAGCTACAAGATCCTACGATATCATATACCATCAAAATCGACAATAAAGTATACAGAATTTTACGCTGTACAGTGACTTCGGTAAGCACCTTCGATCTCTTGAAATGTTATGCCGGAGAACATTGTAAAGTGGCTGTCCTTTGCTACGTCCGCGATCGTATTTTTCCGATGTTACGAGTAAGCAACGCTCGGCAGTTGAGTAGCTGTCGGTATATAGCTATCAGTAGTATATAGATAGAGTATGTATATACGGACGCGTAGGTAGCGGCAGCGGTCGCACTCGCCGCATGCTTGTAACAACCGACATCGTCGCACGAGGCACGACCCTGATAATTTGCTGCGCTTATGTTACTTCAACGGCTTCTTACGACACGATACAGTCCCTTTACCTAGCTACGCTACCTTTCAGCTGTCTTTTGTACACGCAGGTATACTGCATAGATTTTTAGCCAATAATGCTCATATGAGGACCTTTCGTGTTATGCAATCTATTTAACATTACAAGAACATAAGATAATATATTTCGTGAAAATGTATTCTGTACCTTACTTAGAATAGAGTAGCTATATTTGAATAAAATATTTGTTAAAAATATGTAGTTATTAATAAATATTATGTAAATTGTTTATAGTATACCTATATAGCAAATAATATACAACTATATAAAAGTAAGTGCTCTACTAATTACATATTTCACTAAGACTAAGGAAAGAAGTGATTATCTTAATTATATATGTATGTAGGCGGAAAACAATAACAACTGAAGGATACTGCTGCATTGATTTCGTCGAATCATAAGTCACCGATCAAGCAAGCCGCGTGACTGCGGTCATATAAAGTGTTGATCAGAATGCGTCCATGACATCCGAATGGGCGAACAGCACCTCTGATATCTGGTGCTTTGATAAGAGCCATTATCTCCGGGCGTGTTGCGCTCGGCTGTTGTGTTGGCTAGCTGGCGGCGGTGTCGGAGTCTCGCAGTTGCCGTCAGCCGCACATGTTGCGGAACGTGCGGGTGCGGGGTGCGCGGGACGGGAGACCCAGGGACGGCCGCGGCGTCAGCACACCGGCTCAGCCCGGCACGCACACACGCGCGCTGCCGACACGACGCCCGCGCCCGAGAAGCGTCATTGCGCCTTATCGTAGCCATCTTTAAATGAGCACGCTGCACGCCACCCGATCGACGGTTGGTATGAATTCCATTTGAACGCTGTTGCTATGATGGCCGTCGAACTGGACTCCTTTCATTGTTCGATCTCGATACGACGCGCGCGACTCACTGATTAGTGGCCACCGTCTTCAAGGTTACAATAATTACCAGTCGGACCGGTGACATCGTAAACGAGACTCCGTCTCAACACTATACTAACCTCACCCATATTTATGATAATTCGTCGTTATAAAGACCTTGGCAGACATCAGTTCTATACATGCAACCCAATAGACTCAATAGCAAGTATTGGGAAAGCCTATGCTACGAAATTGTCTTAATAATGCGTCATAAAATCATAATATTATGTACTGATATATTATGATTATAACATTGTCTTGTTTTATGTGTTTACTATGATAGGTACATAATATATTCAAGTGGCCAGTAAACTATCATGTACTGACTCTTGGATGTTCTCGAACTACCATTTGCAGAGAGTATTGATCTCAATAGGGAGGCGTGGGTTGGCATCCCATCGCTAGTCTCCACAATGAGGACGGCTCAAACGGCGGTACCGTAAATACCAGGCTAGAGGCTGTCGGGCGGGCGATAAAGGGAAACTGCCTACGTAGCCGGCCCCTAGCGGGTGTTCGGCTCGGTTGGAAGCGGAGTGTTGTCGCGGCTATATATAGCTTGTGTTGGCGAAGCTGAGAACTGCGACCGCACCCGCCGCCGCCGTCGCCGCCGCACCGCGCCGACGACACCGCCCGACGAAAGGTCAATTGGCGCGCAAATTATTTGCGTCGCAAAATCCGCAACGTCCGCGTCGTCGCTGCAACACCGCCTCTACTGATAGCTAACATGTTATTACCAGATACCTCTGAATAATAATGTTCAAGCTATTTCCTGTTGTTCGCCTATACCGAGCGGATCGTTCGTGTTTTATACAAAGTACGGTTATAAAAGGTGTAATCATTCGTATTGATAGGTAGTGGCCCAGTGGGTAAACCATCACACCTACCGACCTAATATTGAAAGTTGAAACGTAGTTAAGACTTTTAATTTAGATATAGGTAATCTTATAATAAGAATAATAATGGTTTTAATTTCAACAATGCACATTGCACAAGATATTTTCTGAATCATGCATACACAATAGCAACTGTGTATATGTTAGGCATGATATGTGCAGTTATATGCAGACGGATGGACTTATATTAAAGTATGAAGTACCCAAAGTGGTGACTGGTATGACAGGCCATGCCAGTTCTACTTATACGCGACTGTGGTTAGTCACGCTCGGAATGCCAGCGCCGACTCAACCTCCTACAAGAACAGTGAGCATGACGCCATCTCTTAAGCCACACATCTATAACACGAATACGTACATAGCAGTTGTTTATTTCGTGTTTCATCCAGACCCAACACCCTGCTTTTGCAGGAAAATACGCGATAGAATAGCTATTGCTACATTAGGTACATTCTATATGTTGTAAGATGTGATCAACGTGTATACAATATCTGCTGAGCATCTACTTACGCAGTTAGTATTTAGTAATCTGTGATTCTATCGCTTATACATCATAAGTAATAAGGAAAAAAGCTTTTTCTCAGAGGGAAAACCTACGACGTTAATCGCAATACGTCACACGTACTCACAGTAAAACAAAGTTCAACCTTTATTATGAAAAATCTTTACCAATATGATTTATATGAGATGTACAACGTAATACTAGTAGATACGCTATAATAATACTCATAGGTAATAAATACGCAAAAATTTAAAAACCTAATCTGCCCACAGAACTTGCATATTTTAATGTTAAGTCCTATTAATTACAGTTAATATTCTTGTATTTAATATGTATTGCTTGTAAAGTTAACAAATCCGTCATGTACGAAGATTTCCATATTAATACAATTAAGTGCTCATAAGGTACTATTTGCGTGCCCTTTAAACCGTGCGAGCAATAATGCATAATATAATAATTAATTGCGGACATATCGTCAGCTCAGCTCATAAATACATTGCTCCTTTACTTCATCCACATAACATACTTTGTCCATATATTAGACGTAGTGGATAATTTTAGTAGGTACCTAGGTAGTGTGTTTATGAATGTTTTGTCATTTAGGTAACTTTTTTTACTAATGAAAAATGATTTATAATACCTAGGTACTACTACACAAAATAGAGCTTTTAAAGAAATCTTTCACAATACATAATTAATTAGTGTTGCTTACATTTACATTACATTAATTATGTACTTAATGCAAATTGTGTTGAGTGTCAAGACGTTTTTATATATTGAATATTCTATATAAAAATAAAATGTGTTTATATAAAGTTTTCACGATTTCGGTGGGTCAAACACATCATAGCAGTAACTCAAGCACAGACCGGCCCCGGCCCTGGTGCGGCTGTACGAGCGCCAAACAAATGAAAGCAAAAGTTTACTCGCGTCCTCTATAACTCCAAATGACTTGATATGCCCGATGTTCCGCGCAATGGGGGAGTCGAACTTGAAAGAGACGAGAGTGAAAGGAATGTTGGCTGTTATTTTATATAGCCGATATGATAACCGATAACGCTTTGGTGCAATATACAACTTAATGACGTTGCGTGTTGTTTTTTGATTCAGTTTATGCCGATTTTAAGGTTTAACTTTTATAGACAAGTACCTTTATAAAGTATACGTGGATTTGCAATGTTGAAGAAGAGCTATGAAATAAAATCAAGAAGGAATTTAATCACTCATACATGGAAATTTGAAATCCTAACTTTTATTTCAATACATTCTGCGTGTGGTCGTAAAGTCTACATAGCAGACACCCATTGCAAACATTCACTTGCTGCTAAATGAGCCAACTATTTTTACATTCATTGTGACAAATAAACACGCGGTCATCACCCGCAACGGGCGCGCTGGGATGCCGCGTATGGTATAGGTAGGTAGAAGTCCGTGGTTACCGACATCCCTGCATCCCCAGCGCCGGCTGTGCCGCTATAAATACACAGCAGGTGTGGTGGACGAGCGCGGGCGCGGGGCGCGCGGGGCATCCGCCTCAGCAGCGCTCCAAACTGCTCGCAGCGGCCAACGGACCTTAGCGACGCCATATCGATTGCGAGGGCTCCCCCTGCGACGCGCCGCCGCTCCATTGTGCTCCGGTTGAGATGCCTTCTCCGGCCGTTTCCTGTCGAGTTGTCTGCATGGTCGTTCCTCCCGCGGCCCGCGCGCCGCACCCCGCGCCCCGACCTCTTCGTCGTCCCATCAGGACGTCCGCCAGCTGCTTCAACTGAGTGCTTCACACGACTCGTTCTCGATATATAAGTACCTCACCCTGCCACTTGCATGCGTTGCAATCATAATACCTACCTTGTGTATTATGATTGCTGTTGTTTTAAAAGCGAGGGCTAACTTTTAGCCGATTACTATAATCCTCTAGAAGTTAGGGTCAATTCCAGGAAATCGACACTATAAATTTTCGTTTTATTTACTTATACAACACTTAGTTATCTACCTACTATTCTGTAAATTTTCAATCAAAAAATCTTACTGAGGTTAATACCTATACCGTTTTCGTAATTAAATTATGTCAGGTACCTACGTCAGGTATAAGGAATAGAATAAGTATTACGTGATTTTACGTTTTTGTATTTATTGAACCTAAGCTTGGACCTGTGGACCTAAGTATCGGACAGTAGACTAAAAATAAGCTCTACAAAAAAAAGTTTTTATTTTACTTCGTAACAAATAACAATAATCCTATGGCCTACAGAGAAGGTTGTTTTTTCAAATTAGTTTAAACTAATCTTAGGTTCTAGTTCAATGCACCTAAACTGGAATAGCAACATATATATTTCATGGTCTCTAAAATAAAGCTCGACCGTATGTTATGTACCAGCTTATGTGATGAAGTAGGGTTTTATGTCTCTAGCCACGGCGGCCCACGAACATCTTTAGAATCGCTCGTTGTGACGTAACAGATAGAGAAGTTAATAAACAAAAACATTTTCATATTCATAAAGTAAGTAGGTAGGTACTTGAGGATTTACACAAGAGCTTATAACGCCAACGTCCAACATTCTTAGGTAGAAAATGCTTTTCGTAGAAACCATAACATGTCAGAGCTCAAGATATAGGAATTCATTAAAAAATAGCAGCTAACTACATCGAATTTGAAACAAAATTATTTACCAACATCAAAAGAATATAACCATTTACTAATTAGGTACTATAGCAATTTTTTGTAGGTGTTGCTTATCAGAGTCCTATCACACGTTTCGTAAAGAATGTATGGAATACTTGCTTTCCTTTTTTCCTTTCTTTTGTAGATAGATAATATAAATATAGGTAACTAATTGTTTAAAAAGAATCATGTTGCGTGCTTATATTATTTTTTTTTAACACTTTCTTTTGATAAATAGACATACCACACTCCATACAATACTTTTATCAAATAAATATATCTGTAATATTTATCTATTTATTGGTAGCTGCATGTGTTTGATTTTGGTTCATATAATAATATAATTTGTTCCTCCAGTCATTTTTAATCAATACTGTATCTATATGGAATAAACTTTCAACTTCAATTTCATTTCTTGAACTGTTCAATCGTGGGTGGTTCAATTATTTTATGTATATAGGTATAGTAGAGCCATTTTAATAGGCAACATTTGACAGTTCAACAAAATTCAACAACGTAACCTAGTAACGACGACATAGAATAACATGATAATTCGTTTTGTTAGAACTGCACATTTGCTTAACTTTTTTCAATAACGATTACATATTTTTAATAATAATGACCGATACAAGTAATTTTAAGATTTCATTTTACTGATAAACCATCCTAAACATAATAAACAATTTCTGAATTGAAGAACTGACGTCGCTACAATTTTGTGTCAATAAACCTTTTTTCTTTTTAAATACTAGAGACGTTACTCTAAAAATCGAAATCTGACATCTAGAATCGAATGCATTGATTACTTGTGAATAAAAATCATAGTACGAGATCCGGCTGCAGGATTAGTGCGTTCATCGGTTTTTTGCTGAAAACCGAATTGTTATGTATATTTATAATTAGGAGAATATATATCGACTAGGTTGCCAGTCAAAATTTGGCCGCAAGCATGTTTAATTCAAATTTTTCTAATCGATTTTTGGGAAAAAAATTCGTTCACATTTTTTTTTGAATAAAATGTAGTCTACATCACGGCAAATGATATAAAGATTCAAAAAAATCACGGTTGCCGCTTTTCACCTGGCCGCAACATCTTGGCAGCCTGGTGCAAACAGGTATGATTTCGATTCATTTTTACGTTCATAACGTACATTTATGAATCATATATCAAATTAAAGCTAATTTTTTTCTATTTATTATCATATATGGTTGCCTAATTAAATCCAGCCGCAAATAAGGGTTGCCGGCTGTTAAAAAATTATAAATATTTACGCCTATTAGTACACCGACGCATTCGCGTGCGGCAGCGAAACAACTAGAAAAAGAGAGGATCGGCTGTTAATTATATTAAATCAATATTACTTTTTAAATTTGTCATTTTGAAAAGGACGACATATTTTCTTTCACTCAACCTTAAATATTCAACATCTTTAACAGCCGGCAACCCTTATTTGCGGCCGGATTTAATTAGGCAACCATATATGATAATAAATAGAAAAAAATAAGCTTTAATTTGATATATGATTCATAAATGTACGTTATGAACGTAAAAATGAATCGAAATCATACCTGTTTGCACCAGGCTGCCAAGATGTTGCGGCCAGGTGAAAAGCGGCAACCGTGATTTTTTTGAATCTTTATATCATTTGCCGTGATGTAGACTACATTTTATTCAAAAAAAAAATGTGAACGAATTTTTTTCCCAAAAATCGATTAGAAAAATTTTAATTAAACATGCTTGCGGCCAAATTTTGACTGGCAACCTAGTCGATATATATTCTCCTAATTATAAATATACATAAAAAGAATGCGTCGGTGTACTAATAGGCGTAAATATTTATAATTTTTAACAGCCGGCAACCCTTATTTGCGGCCGGATTTAATTAGGCAACCATATATGATAATAAATAGAAAAAAAATTAGCTTTAATTTGATATATGATTCATAAATGTACGTTATGAACGTAAAAATGAATCGAAATCATACCTGTTTGCACCAGGCTGCCAAGATGTTGCGGCCAGGTGAAAAGCGGCAACCGTGATTTTTTTGAATCTTTATATCATTTGCCGTGATGTAGACTACATTTTATTCAAAAAAAAATGTGAACGAATTTTTTTCCCAAAAATCGATTAGAAAAATTTGAATTAAACATGCTTGCGGCCAAATTTTGACTGGCAACCTAGTCGATATATATTCTCCTAATTATAAATATACATAACAATTCGGTTTTCAGCAAAAAACCGATGAACGCACTAATCCTGCAGCCGGATCTTAGACTATCATCATAAATTAATAAATTCGATTGACAAATGTTTCAAATCCGTATCGATTAATACACTTTAATCGATGTTTTTAAGCAGGTTACCTCTCTTCGAAGATAAAATTGATAGACGTCAAATGTTGCCTATTAAATTGGCTCGACTATAGTTACTTATATTTATTATTTTAATTAATTTATGGTATGGATTATTAACTTTTTGTCTAAAAATGTCATATCGCTAAAACATCATACAGCGACATATTGTTTGATAGGTAATGTTTGCAATTTTTTTCAAATTACTTTGAAGGTAAATTAATTATTATCATTATAATTTTCATAAATATATTATATCATTATAATCTTTAGTAGTATGGAATCGTTTTCACATAATAGTATTCTTTATTGAGAGCTAAATTGTTTTACGCAATGATTGTTTTTATAATTTACGTGTTAATGACCCGGGCTTATGTCATAACATTGGCAATGTCACGGTAACATATTTTGCAATGTATCATAAATTCATAACCTCGATATCATAGGCGCGATTTTAATTGCTTGCCGGATCGTGGTATTAATACGCTAATCAGACCGAGTGGATGTCGCTCGTCGCACTGGTTTCCCCAACCTCGCCCAGTATTGCGGAGGATGAAAAACGTTGAAGCATCATGTCGAGTGACGGACCCTCCGCACCCGTCCCGCACCCACGCGCCCTCGGGGCCGACCGCCAGCCGCCACCGGCGCTTGCCGGTCGCCTGCCTGCCGGTCGCCTCATTCTGCCGGCGACGGTCTCGCGCTCCGTACACTGTCGTGCAGCGTAGCGCTCCTCCCGCGCTGCACCGCCCCGCGACCCCTCGCCTCTCCCGCGCGCCCCGGTCTCACGTCTCGGAACGTTTAACCGACTTCGACCATTGTTTTGTTGCAGCGGAGTATGCTACAACAGATGTCCTTGCCGCCGAGCGCGCAAGCTGGCGAGGTCGCGACTCTCGTGCGCTCCCTAGAAGGCCGAATGTTAGGTGATGCCTCATCGGAGGCCTCTTCGGACGCCGCTGAAGACATTGAACTGCCGGATTGTAAAATAAAGAGGAATTATAGCTGCACTAAATGCAAATTTTATACGCAAAACCCACGCGCGTATCTCTTGCATTCGCGGGACGTTCACTTTGAAAGAATTAAGATTTACGAATGTCCGTATTGTATTTATGCTTCTCGTCATAATCAAAAATTGATAAGACACGTAAAAATGGTTCACGAGATGACTTCTCATATGAAATCGGAATCTGATATAAACAACTCTGTATCCCCTGAGAAACCGGAGCTAAAAGTCGAAAACATGGAAGATTTACTCGAAGAGATAGAGGAAATAGATGACATACAAATAGATGTCGAGGACTGCAACGATGAATCAGTCGATCGCAACCATTACGTTGAAGAACATAACATGGCTAGTAATACCAAGAAGGAATCAAAAACAAACAACAAATTCTATACGTGCCAAAAATGTAGTTACGTTACACATATAAAGACAAGATATACTAAACATGTTAAATATCATTCTTTGCCAATGATAAAGTGTACTGTGTGTGATTTCCGAACTCCTTATAAGTGGAACTTAGACCGTCACATGAAGAACCACGGTGGCGGCGGGAGCTTCCACTGCACGGTGTGCAACTTCACAACCGATATCAGACAAAGTATGACTGTTCACGAGATAAATCATCACTCGCCACATGCGGGAATAGCGAGGTCAAACTGCCGCCGCAATCGGGTGGGCGGTAGTGACCTGACGATCGGAGCGGATGATATAGACGAGGATTCGTTGATTATGAAGGAGGAAGAGAGTTGCGACTCGCAGTCGTCGCCGTGTGCGTCGGTAAGTGTCGGATTTAATGCAGAAGCCCGTTCCGTGAGGCCGCAGCGGCGGTGACGTCACACACTGTTATCAACGCAGTACTGTGGTGTGATTACGCTGCTGGACTCCGCTCGGCTCTCGCGCACTCTTGCATCATGCTTTCGTGTGTGCATGTTGTCTCCGCTTGTGTGACATGCATGAATAGATTTTTTTTTATCATAGACGAACTCCTCCTAATCAGATAATTTCTGTTATGGCTTCTTTTTACATTTTACTTTAAGCGAAAGTTTTCAATGATAGTTAATCATTATTGCGCTAGTATTGATTGTAAAATAAAGGAGTATAATGAACAATTTTATTAAATTTGTTGTACCTACTCGTATTATTACTACCGCATTAATTATGATAAAAAATCATCTGATTGACGTTTATTTCTTTAAGAAATTAGTAATGAGGAATTATTATGAATGCTACATTCACAATTGAAATATTGTAATTTATTAATAATTTAAATAATATTTTACGGTAATATAATTACCGTATCCATTATTATAAGTTTATAATTAGATAAACATTTGTTTAGAAAAAAGTTGTAGCAAGTATAAAAAATTGTTTATTTATTTTTTAATATAGTAGATAGGTAACCAAAGATAAAACCCTTTAAGACATATTTTTCTAAAAACTTAACCCGTAGTTTAGTTGCGTAATTTCAACTTTTGTTTGTCTCGGCTTATTTTGTACAGTAAATAAACACATTCATTTTTCTACGTTATATACTTATAATTATTAATTTTTTTATCATAATGAATAATGATCTTATTTCATACTTTTTTATTATGTGCATAGATTTTATCCATATCAAATAAAAAAACAGTTTATTTACTCTAATTCAGTAAATTTATATTTTATAACCATTACGATTTGAAATAAAACCGTATTATATCTAAGTATTTTATATTACATCTATTATTATAGTGATGAACTGAAATAAATATTTTTTTTAGAATTGATTTAATATTTAACTATTATATTGAAATGATTATTAAGCACGGTAAGCACGCTTATCTAAATTTATATTTTCTCTCTTTACAGGACATGGGTATACAATATATAGGGAAAGAAATGATCAATTGCAATAGTGATTCAAATGAAGGCACGACATCAGACATTTTAAAAGAAAACATGCAGCTGCCACAACATTCCCCAACCCAAACAACTTCTGACGATACCAAGAAACAATGCAAGAAGATCCCCAGGCCTATACCGCAGCTTATACCTCTGAGTGCTTCCACTCCTAACAAGTCTCAAACAGGTGAACCACCTGCAAAGAAGTTTAAAGAATCAGTTAGTCCGGAGGCCATAGAAAATAACAGTAAAGATAATACAGGAATTGATATAACCTTAACTCCTGTTAATAGCTTGCCGGGCAAAGAAGCTACCAGCCGTAAAAAGAATGAGTCATTTTTTGACAAATTAAAAGAAAGACTTTTAACGGAAACAGGAGAAAAAGGCTCACTAATATGTAAAAATTGCGGATTTGAAAGCAAATGCCTATCTGAACATTCTGTCCATGAAAAAACTTGCACAGTACAGTCAAATAGGTCTTCAAGTAATACTTTACTTCAAAGCCTGAGTTCTACACGTTGCCAGAATTGTAGACATAGGTGTAAGTCTAGCGCAGATTTAATCAATCATTTAAAAACGTGTGGAAGTGTAAAAGGGGGCGACGAGAAAAATTTAGAAGCGCATAATCAGGATAGTAATGAAGCCGCTTCATCCTCTCTTGAGAAAGAAGTTGAACCCCATCCAATGGAAAATGTCGTATTTGTTTGGAATAATATTGATACTGATACAAATAAATTCGATACGCCTCTTGGCATTAATATCAATGATGATTGTACACTTCCAGAAAATAAACATCTTGACCCTGATCTTATCGATGATAATGAAACTATGAATTTATCACCTAGCCAAGCAGTTGGTAAGAAAGTTTTTAAGTGTCCACACTGTATGTTTTGGGCAGCCACTGCCTCAAGATTCCATGTTCATATAGTTGCACATCTAAATAGAAAACCTTTCGAATGTTCCTTATGCAAATATAAATCAAACTGGCGATGGGATATAACCAAACATATAAAATTAAAATCAGCTAGGGATCCAGACCATGCTGAAGCTAAAGTACTCATGACAGATGAAACAGGAAGACGTAATTATAGCAAATATAATAAATTTTTAGCAATGCCCGTTCTTAATGATAAAGGAGAAAACGAATTTCATTACGTCGATCCGCATACGCCTATGGATACTACCATAGACGAAGATACACTACAAGACATCAGTGATAACATGAATTCTCCATATGAAATGCAACCACTTAATTTACAAACACAGCAAAATCAATATAGATATGATGCTGAGAACTTAAATGCAAGTCTAAAGAAACCTAAAAAAACTATTTGGAAGTGTAAAAAATGCAATTACAAGTGAGTAAAAATTATTTTATTCTTTTACTGTATAGCAAGCAGATCATTTACTAATATTATAATTTAAGACTAATATTATAACGAAAAACCTTAAGTTTTTGTTGTTTGCGATTTGACACATTACTATTAGTAAGCTACGTATTTAGATAGTATTTACTATTTACCAAGTACTTAAGTAGTCTTAGAAAACTCATAAAATATATTTAAATTTCAGAGATTCGTCGAAAGAAGCCTTACTGGAACATGTACGCGAACATTCTAGACCCGAAGATAGTGCTGGAGATTTAAAGTCCCAGCAAAAGAAAGCGGAAATTGCCATAGACCCAGCTGACTTGGCTTACAGATGTGGGCATTGCAATCAACTATCTAATTGGAAACACGTCATACAAGTGAGTGGTTCATTCTTCAAATTTTTTATTTTTATTTTTTATTTTGAAGTTTTCATTGTATATTCATCGGGAACTAATATACAAATATTAACTATTGTACATTCCATTAAAAGTTCTCATAGAGCCCGTAATAATAGGTAAAACCGCTGAAAAACATTACGAATCCAATGCAAACACTCCATTTGTTCAGAAAATAATGCATTTTTCATCACGTTAGCGCTTGGAAGCTTTTGTTCTCCTTTATTTCACTCGTATGCTTTACAAAATTTGAATCGTGATCGAGTAAACATAATATTAAAATGTACAAATTGTGATATTTGATAATGTATTAGTAATTTATTCATTATCATTTTCAGAGACACTGTCGATTGAAACACGACGGGATTATCAACGTCATAACTACATTGAAACCGAAACCAGACCCTAACGCAGCGGCTAACGAAATCAGCAGTGACAAATGTTCAAAATGTCCCTTTACAACTACCGACAAAAACTTGCTTGCGGCACATTTACAGCATCATCAACCATCGCCTCAATCGATATTTAAATGCTATTTTTGTCCTTATTTCGTGAAAGATGAGCAAGAACTCATACAACATTTGGTATTGCACGGTGTGAATGACCCTGAAGAATATATTTCAAAGGCTTTAGGAAGTAAATCTCCACTACCTGATCCATTGAACTCTCAGTTAAATTTTAATATTTCATCGACTGCTAAAAGGCACAAATGTTCCGAATGTCCATATGAAACAAATAGTAAATCTCAATTTATGTATCACGAACAATTCCACCGCTACCCAACAGATACTGCATACAAATGTACTGAATGTAATTACAGTGTTTCCAAGAGACATTTACTCCATCAACATTTACGAGTTCATGGAATAGTCTCTAAAAAAGGTGAATCGGATATAGAGCTTGAGACAACGTCATCTAGTTCAATACATAACGAAGCAGAACAATCTAATGATACTGACGACATCCCTTATGTCTGGGTATCAGCCAAAGATGAATTTCACAAAATGTACAAGTGTCGTTACTGTTCGTACGTCAATGCTCAAAGGTGTAAAATACCAAATCACGAACAAATTCATTTTATTGTTTTCGAAAACAGCGATATTACCGTATATAAGTGTTTGGAATGTAAATTTACCTGTGATAATAAAACTAGATTAGCTGATCATTCTAAATCTCATGGAGAAATATATGGTCGTATTTATTGTCCAGTTGATATCGATATACCAGATGAAGAGCAAATGGCTAAATTACGTAAGGTGCTTGAAAAGGAAAAAAGCAATAATCCAGATGATGTTCCACGTGACGATGCAGTTACAGGGGAAAATAAGGAAATTAAAACGATGTACTTCTGTCAAAAATGTCCCGCTAGATATTTTTCAGATAATGAACTCCGAATTCACGATAAGTTCCATGATTCAACGTTTCCGTATAAATGCAAGACCTGTGAATTTTCTGTACCTCAAGAAAGTGAACTCGAAGTTCATAACTCTGTGCACACGGATGAATATAATACCAAATCCAAAATGCTCAAATTTATGCACAAGTTGCACCCAGCCCATAAGGAACCTCGTATTCAATTTCTACATTGTCAAGTTTCATCAGAAGGCACATGGGTAGTCTCAAATCCTAGTAAAAACTTTGAGTACCCAGAAAGTACAAAAAAATCTGGAGAAAACAAACACACTCCTAAACAATACTTCTGTAAGGAATGCCCAGCAAAATTCTTTAAAACTTCTGCATTAAACTACCACGTGAGTTTACACGGAGGAGAAGGGGACCATAAATGTAAAAAGTGTAGTTATACAGTAAAAAATATTGGGAACCTCGCAAAACATGAACTCTTGCACGAAAATGAAGGTAAAACTGCATGTGACTATGAATCTGGCGATGATATGGATTACAAAAATATACCATTGTCCGGAACAGACTTATTCCAACGAAAAACTGAGGCCCAGAAACGAGTGCTTACGGATAAAGATAAATTAGTTAAACCAAATGATCACTTTCCACCTGTATTACAAGCCGACCCACAATTTGGATATTTAATGCATGGTAATCCAGAATTTATCTATCCAACATATCTGAAAAATGGGAGACAAAAAGAAAAAAGGTACAAGTGCCACAAATGTCCTTCAGCATTCGAAAAGCGTGAACAATACAAAATTCACTTATCACTGCATGGTTCAAAACAACGATACAAATGTGAGCTATGTGATTATTCGGTAAAATACTATGCAAATTATGTACAACACATGCGAAAACATCAAATGAACGATGAAGCACAGGCGGAAAGAAAAAAGGGTACAAGTGGATCAACGGAAACCGAAAGCGACGTGCTGGAGGGAAAACAAGATAACAAAGAAGAAAACATCAAATTAGCCATAAAAACTATGCCAAAAAGGCCTAAAAGTGATTTTCAACAATTTTCAATTAGTGATCAACAAACACTTCGTTTACTGCAGCGAAAACGTTCTATTAACAGTAGTGAGATAATTGCTAATGATCCATCACCCACGAAAGATCGAAAAATACATATGTGTTTATTGTGTCCTTACACTAATCAACGGCAAGATGCTCTCCATAATCATTACAAAAGACACGACGAAACAGAAGTTTATGTAGGCGGGGGGAATAATAAATGTTCGTTTTGTGATTTGGTTGTAATACAATCACATTTCCTCAGAGAACATTTGAAAACTCATTTTCATTATATGAAGAATTTGGTACCAGAAAGCTATATTGCTAACGAAGATGTAAGCTTCACTATAAACAAATTAGATGAAGAAGATGAAGATCAGACCGAAATAAAAATTGATTTACACCATAAAAGAATGCCATGTAATGGGGAAAAAACTTTAGTCAGAATTCAAACTGGTGAACTGATGGGAGAATCATAATGTGTAATAAATTATTATAAATTTTATATGATAGGGTAGAATTATATTAAACGTTAATTTGTTTTTAGTATGTATAATACTAGTAATATCACTTATCCTTTATCTATTAATCTCAAAAAGTGATATATATGTCGATTTATACTATTCGCCAAAGTGTAGCTTGCCATCTTAGGAAATAGAATAGACAAAACATGAGACAGATTATAATATTTTAAAGTTTCATAAACTTAATTAAAAAAAGTACTAGGGCCAGTAAATATTTTCCGTAGTTTTAATAAAACTTTTACTATGGATAAATTATGCAAAGTATTAAAATTATATAGTAAATATTTGTAGGAATTTTCTAATGTCGACGATTTCATAAATCTTTATCATTCAAGTTATTTTATCATTTTTAAATAACTACAAGATTTGTAAATTGACGAAGGAACAAGGTCAGCTTAGTTCCCAAAACAATGCCATTTCAATCTGATAATAAGATTTAAGTAATTGTTATGACTGGTACATAAGTATGTAAATATTTTATTTAACTTAAATTAAGTGTACAAAGATTTTATTTTACCGGTAATTTGTTAGTCAAAATAAATTGAAAAAAATCTAGAATACACATAAATCTATAACGGTGCACCGTGCATTTACATCAAATGAACATAGAGCTAGAGCATGAGCATTCTTTTGTGATCTTTTAGTGTTAAAGAAGACTCGTATTCAGTGTTGTTCAGTAGTAGAACATTGCATAGAATCTTTATGAACACGGAAAGAATGCTCTATGCCTGTTTACACTAAAAGAATATGACATAGTGGGGTTACAATGAGCATTCGCTCGTTTGATGTAATTGCAACATAAGAATAAGAAAATATTATGTTGAAAATCAGACTAAAGCCAATTTTTAAAGTTCAGCATTTATTTTTATTTTCATATTTCATTCTTATGACAGTATAATATATTAATATTAATGTTTACTTTAAAATTTAAATGCAGACAATAAGAAATAACCAAATTGTTATTAGTCTCTATATTGAGTATATCACTACTTAAAACTATTTTACTTAATATTATGTATAAATCATAGTTTAAGATGTTATAAGAAAAACTAAAATAATGTTAATTTTAACTAGAATTATAATTTAGTCCTAAAGGACACATTCCCGTTGTCATAAACGAAAATTGACAAAATAAATATGTGATTACGGACAATCTAGTTTCAATCATCCTAAAATGTAAAATTGTGCCCAATGAATAAGAAATCAAAAAAATAAAAAGGAAAATTGACTTAAAGCATTTAATTTATTATACTAAGGATTCCTTATCTACTAAACACGATTTCATTGTCAATGACAGTAGAAAGGTCACACAATCATGGGAATTAATAAAATAGGTAGTAGAATGAATATCCTGATACATGTGTACCATTTGAAGGGATACAGCAAGTATACCATTAAAAGCAGTCTTAACAGAACTTCCAGCGATTACCACACTCATTGCATAGCACAAAGGTGGTCATAGGTTCATCAGAACTCCTGGTTTGTAGCTGATTATATGTGCAGTTCTTCTTTTTGCATTTTCCACATTTTAACATTTCGGTCTTAGTACCCTGTACAGTAGCGAGTTGAGCATCATCAATTGCCTCTTTAATGAATTTCTCCCTTAGTTTCTTCATCTCATCACTGGCCATTTCTTCAGGGGTCATTTTGGCCAAACGAGCAGCAGAAATCACCCCATTCAAGTAGTTAGTTCTTAGCGTAGGATTTTTAGGATCTTTCAAGTTGGCCACCCGGGATCGTACTCTGTTTTTATATCTCATATCTGTGTTCTTAAATTCAGCATAAATACATTCTTCCAGCTCTTCAGCAAGTTCCTCTGGAGTGGCACACGAGTTAGAAGTATTTCCATCAACTTTCAAAGCCTGTGTAAGAAGTTCTCGGCATTTTAACCTCACCGCATCAGTTGTATTTGATTGTGGTGGGAATGAAGCCGGCAGTTTTTTCTCCTTTTCTTTATCATCCTTTTTATCCTTGTCTTTGCTTGAATCTTTTTTTGATTTGGAGTTTGATGAACTTCCGGACTCTTTGGACGGTGTGCTGGGAGACAAAAACTTTTTCCAATTTTTAATAAGAGTTTTGCATAGAGATATTACTTCTTCATCCTTGCTGGACTTACGCAAAGCATTAACTGTCATACCTATTCGCGTTTTGGTCAAAACATCCAAATTTATAGCCATTGTTTGCAATGATTTCAGTAGCTCTAATGCTTCTTCCTGACCCTAGAACAAAAGACGATATATCTAAGTGAAATTGACTTAAATTTAGACGATGTTCGGAATGAAAGCCATTAGAAATTGGACGTAGTTAAGCAGAAAGGACTCAATCCACAATAAATGACTTTGGAGATAATTGCGTTTGAAGTTTCTGATGTAATTTCTCTAACATTAAGTTACATTTTACAGTTTTTTTCTCGTTATTATCAAGAAGATATTGTGTGTTATTTAATTGTTCATCAATATAGTAATATATTTTGATTATATGTTAAGATATTAAGTAAAGTGTGGGTTGAGTCCTTACAATTAAACTTAAGTTTACAAAGACAGGTATTTTTTCTAACTTTCTCAGAAAGGACTCAAAACTAACCATCGACTAAAAAATAAGTTATAAAACAAAAAAAAAACAAGTGTTTTTGTCAAGAAGTTACATATTTATTGACCTCAATCATAAAACTAACGGAATCAGGTATAAACGCCATAAATAAGAATAAAATATAGAAAGAACAGCGAAATAATCAGCGTGTATCAATTTCTGTCATCATCTAAGTTAAAATCAAGAGTTGGCCCGTATCCATCAACATCTTCGTTGATAGAGCTACTTCCCTTAAGGGTACCTATTATACATATAACTCGTGACAGTCTTGAGGTATTAAATTAAATAATAAAGAGAACTATTTTGATATTCCTATTTTGTCCTCCGCAACAATCGCTACATAAAACTAAATTCTCCACGCCATCCCTCAGATCATTCTTAATAAAATTAATAAGGCACGAGCCAACTTCTTGTAACGTACACAACAACAACAGTAACGGGATAAGCAGCTTCAGCTTCGGGGTGAAAAGCTTGAGGATCAGAACTTTGACACGTTTTAATTATTTCACCAACCGTTATGTCGTTATGAACAGCATTTGTAACAATGGGTGGGTTTTCATTGTGTATTATTTGTGTGGTTCTGTCAGATCTAGTTGGATTATCGTGTACTATAGCAACATGATTTTCAAAGAAACCCTCTGTTATAGTTTCATTCTCCGACCTGTCACTCTCGGGGATTGCGATACCCTTTTTTTGCTTTACATATGAGTGCGATGCATCAGTTTCTGC
This sequence comes from Colias croceus, assembly GCF_905220415.1. Taxonomy (NCBI): domain Eukaryota; kingdom Metazoa; phylum Arthropoda; class Insecta; order Lepidoptera; family Pieridae; genus Colias; species Colias croceus. The sequence goes on along the minus strand of NC_059539.1, from coordinate 4,331,473 downwards.
TCCACTGTCAGGTACATAATCAGAGTCTGTATAGTCGTCATAGTCTCAGTCTTCTTTAAGGTTACTACATTTACTAATTCCATTACTTTGGCGTCTTTTTGCGAACTCATCATACTCATGCCTAACTGTAAAGAAATCTTCGTTTAGGGTTTCCAACAGCTCTAATGTACTCGGTGACATTGGCGGAATTGGTGAATTATTGTTTTCAGCTTTTTCCGTGTAGTAAGAGGAGTAAGCGGAGAATATACTGGGGCAGCTGGAGATTCAACACCTGGCAAGAACAATCAAAATAGATCATTAGAGTCATAGCAGTCATTGGTATCTTAGTCAGCTTATTTTCTTGCGTGTTTGAATAAAGAAGAATACAAAATAGAAGTCACTATTTCTGACTTACATGTCGTAATTATGGCTTTTTGCGTAGTCAGAAGCGGAGTCAGTGGAGAGTATGCAGACGCAGCTGGAGATTCCACATCTAGTTGCTTAAGAATTTAATTAATATTCTCCATAAATTACTTCAATTTACAATAACATTCTATGCAGGGAAGTGATATAGCTAATGCTAATGAAATTGTGGGATCAGGTGAGTACCTGATCCCACAATTTCATTAGGTTTAATTACCGCCAGACTCATTGAAGGGCACAAAGGATTACTTTCATCTTGAAATTCGTCATCTGAAGATATTAAAATAGAAAAGACCATTGATATCTGTATTAATTTAGGCCTCTAATTGGGCGAAAAATTTAGGCGTCATCTGAAGATATTAAAATAGAAAAGACCATTGATATCTGTATTAATTTAGGCCTCTAATTCATTTCTTGGACAATTTATTTCAATTACCTACCTTGGCAATTTATGTCTTTGGACGAATCAGCTTCAAGTTCTGACGGAGCCCCAGATATATATTTTCCATCTACAAATTGAGAATGATCATAGTAGAAGTATTAAATTAGTAAATAGGATTATTAGTACTCCAAGGGTTATTAGTGCGCATAAGCTTAGTAGGTGCAATTTTATTATATATTATCAGAATAAAAATAATGTAATAAAACCAAAACGAAAGCAAAAACAAAATAAGAGTGTTTAGTACAGCAAAATTCCACAAGCATTGAATCCTGCCCTGCCCGCCTTGCTCAATCATGCTTTATTGATTGCAAAATAATAGTAATAACAAAAGTTTAATATTATCACGAACATCGCAAACCAAAAAGTTGTAGGTACACATCAAGCTCTTTGCAGGCGGCTGCACCGTCGTTTTCGCAGCAGAGATCTCTTCCATATCTTCTTCTCTGTTCATCGTAATAAGTTAGTTACATCAGATTGTTAGAACCAGTTTAAGTAACGAATATAATAAAAAAGTGACAAGGAATCTTATGTAGCCTTATACGACAAAGCAAAATTAATTATTTGAGGTTAGAAATAAACCTGGTGAAAAAGAAATAGGTACTTACCATCTGTTAAGTCAGATTTATCGGTAACCTTATGTTCCAAGGCATTCAACAAAATTCGATCAATTCGTCGCATCTTAATTTTCATTTTTTGTTCACATACATAAACGAAATAAAAATAACACACGCGTCACGTCACACAGGCAGATTTCGAGAAACTGGCAGAGTTGCCAAAATTTTGCAATATTTAGTAGACAATATTTGTTTTCAAACTTGTTACAATATTTAAGCCTGTTGCCTTATTTAAAAAAAAAGTAATTTGAAACCTTCCAACTAAAATAGAAATTGATGAAATATTACTTAAACCAAAACAATAAAATAACACAAGTATTTTAAGTTGTTTCAATTAATTTAAATGTAAATTTTTGTTACCTACATTTATTTCTTACAAACGACTCATTCTGCTTGAGCCGTCGATGGTAAGTGCGCAGTTGATCAAAAACTGTTTTTCTAAAATATCTTAAGTGTTTTGAGTCGTTTCTGGCAAACAAAAAAATATATATTATATCAGTAAACTTATATCACAGAAACGACCCAACCTGTTTGAATCGTTTTAGGTATTTGATAAAATGTTATTTCCAATCAAAATTAATTCTTAATAAGGATCCAAACTGTTTGAGATTATTCTGGTTTATCGACTTTAAGAACATACTCACAGAAAGGTCATTACTCAGAAACAATTCAAGTGGTCTGAGTTAGTTCAGCAAATACGTTTTGTATGCTCTTCATACTGTGGGTTGAGTTGGCATAGTCAGAAAAACTAGTTTACATTAACATTAAAAAAATAGGGATTTTACTAAATGATAGATTCATCTCTCAGGAGTATGATGGCATACATAACTCAATTTTGGCCAAAGTGTGGATTGAGTCCTTTCTGCTTAACTACGTCCAATTATGCGGGATATATTATCATCACATGTAATGAATTCTTCAACTGTCTCTTTAAAGGTTTATCTTTATTTGGAGTAAATAAATGGTATTGTCGGCACAATTATTACACCGCGTTATTGCTATGTGTAGCTGTGAACCTACCGTTCCGTCATCCGAAGTCATTTTAGTTAATTTCTTTTGTATTTTCATTACATCTTCTTGGACACTCATTTTGCTTATATTTTGCCGAAATCAACTTCCCGCCTAATTCAGCAAACAATTTACGAAAAATATTGATAAATCGTCCACCATACCCGTCGAGCATAGACTAAAGAGATTGACATTTAATATATTTTAACAGTTTGGAAATCTAGCATTTTAGAAATGAAACTTCTATGAAGTCTATGGTGCAGCCATAAAATCAATGTTATTTTTTTATTCTTTTAATTTATTTAATTAACTTACTTTGGTTCATATTAACTTCTATTATATTTAGCCTTTATTTAGCGTTTCATCATTTCAATAAAGACAACTAGTGACATCTATCGTACAGTGGATGATATTTGACGGTTACAAAAAGAAATATTATAAGTATTTCGGTTGAGATAATTTCAATCCCCTAGGGCCCTATACTTCATCCATGGCTATGCCCATGACTCTTATTATAACAGTTTGTATGTTCTGTTTATATGGAAATTTCTTATTTGAATATTCTTTTGCAATCAAGGTACAAGTCCGAGACGGGCCGCAGACCGCAAACTGCAACAGCAAACTGCAAGCGACACCACTTGTTTCTATGAACATCTATGAAATTGATTCCAAGCGCGGCGACACTGCTGCCTGCAGACGCAATCATAGATGTTCATAGAAACAAGTGTTGTCGCTTGCAGTTTGCTGTTGCAGTTTGCAGTCTGCGGCCCGTCTCGGAATAGTCCGAGATGGGCCGCAGACCGCAAACTGCATCAGCAAACTGCAAGCGACACCACTAATCGCTCATTTGCGACAAGAAGGTGTTAACGAGCATAATATGTATCGTTATGGAATAATGACACAGTAGGATCCGGCGCATCGCGCTCTACTTGCTGGTAAAACGCGATATTTCTAGCTCCAAAAATGACCGAGGAATGAGGGAAAAGGTCGGCGACTATCGGTTTAGCGACATCTCTTTAGGCTCTTGAATTTAATGCAAGAACGGTTCATGTCAGTTGTTGCTACTCCCTTGAGAAGGAAACTGATGCCCGATTGCGGTAAAAACGTAACAGCTTATTGTGTCACGGTTTTGCTGAAAGGTAAGTACAGCTTTTTGTTTTTTTAGTGATTTATATTTGCAACTATAACGGGACATTTGCATGTGGGTCATTATTGTAGTAAAAATAGTATTCGCATGCTACGGTTTTCATAGGATTGTCCCGTTGTTCCTGAAATGAACAATGTTTTTTGTTGGTTAATTTAATATGTTCCGTTACAGTTGATAATAAAAGTGCAAAATGTTTGGTTTTTATCTTGGTTATCTCAAGTTAACACATTTTTTATAAAAATTAATACATTTTTACAAGGAATACACTACAATGTTGCATTATAAATGATAAAAATGTCTGATTACTTAATTTATTTTTTCAGATGAAAGGTCTAGGAAGATTGTAAAATCTTGTCCGAGGAAATAATGAACATTTAATTAAGTTAGAGAAATGAAAAGATCATACCGATTCTCGAAATACAAATGAATTAAACAATCAATTTATTTTCTAGCTTAATGAGGAAAAAAGACCACTGAATAAAGAAAAATGAAAAAAAATTACCAATCATTTAAAGAATGCAGGACAGTCCTACGAATCGAAACCATCACAAAAAAACTGCGCCGTCTCGTCAACTAAAAGAGAATCCTGCAAGGAAACCTGCATTTTCAAGTGTCAATTTTTGAAGTTATACTTCTTTTGGCGCGATGGAGAAAAAAAATGAGAGTGAATTTTTACAATGCGCGCACACCGACATCTAAATTTAACAGCATGAAGTTAGTTCTAGGTGGTATGAAAATTGATAACTATGTTCAAGTTGTAAATTCTAGTATTTTTTCCATACGCCAATGAAGTATAACTTCTAACGCGTGTACATAAGTACACACACTCTTTTTTTCCGAAGAACAACACTGTGAAGCGCGTGATCGACGGGCGAGTAAGACCGTGGTTTTAAATACCGACGAACCTGGCTCGCGGCTCGTTGGTGCTGATCGATTAGCAAGCAAAACAGTCGCAAACATGTCTTGTTCCGAGTCTGAAGCCTTGTGTTATCTCGCCATAGAATATTATGCAGTTATGAAAAAAAAAAAGAAAACGCCCTAAAGTTAGTTTATTATTAGACCAGGGTAGATAATTTTTGAAACAAAAAAAAATCGCAGTAGGATGAAACCCATTAGAAAAGGAGGGGAATATGATAAAAATAAAAGGAAAAATAAATTACAGACAATCCGAGTTCGGGAAGTGGGGGGGGGGGGGTTTCTAAGGCTAAACAATGGTTTCTCTTGATTTCCGACAAAACTACAAGTCCTATGGAAAAAAGTTCAATGGCAAAGTTGTAGGTAATAAAAAGTTCTACAACTTTTGTATTCGCAATTTTTTCACATAACCTCAAAATTTAGGTGAAAAATTCAAAAAACCAAGTTTTTCGTTTACTAAATACCAAAAAAACAACCTAATTTTCAATCGAAAATTCTGACGTCAAAATATCAGCTTTTTTCAAAAAGTTTGGGGGCTTTTTGTTCGTTGAAATATCTACTTTCTGATGGTGTAAAATATATTATATATTACCATAGTAAATTTACTCAGAAAATGCATACAAACAGTGTGATAATGATGTTACGAAGTTTGTAGTAGGTAACTAGGTAGGTACACATCTCAGGTGGCGCACATCCGTCCTTTAGCGCTGTCGTCGAAAAGTGACGGCTCGGCTCGCCGGTCGTGATCGACACGCGGTTTTGCATGGCGAGCCGAGTAAAAAATATAGCACGACGACGAGCCGCGAGCCAGGCTCGGCGGTATTTAAAACCGTGGTTTTGCAATGATACACCGGCGAGCTTTACCGGCGAGCCATAAAACCGCGGTCTTACTCGTCCGTCGATCACGCGCATGAAATACTGAAAGGTTGCTGGAATTTAGCCAGCTGATGGTCCGAGCTGTCAGACTGACGCGTGAGACGTCTGTCTGACGCTATCGCTCAATATGTGCTCAAAAAACATCGCGTGACCCGTCCCTACAAAAACGTTTGTTGAAAGAAAAGTATAGCTCAGATTACGAAAAAAAAATACTGTTAGATAGGTAATGAAATGAGGCATCATTAGAGTAGAAAATATATACTTCGAACTTACAATTTCATATTAAAAAAAAATGATAATACTTAATTGTACTTTTTTTTTGTTAGATTTTCTCGCAATTTAATTTTACTACGACAAATTTATGCGCTCGGCTTCATTTTTACTTATTTACTTTAAAACTAGACTATATTTCCTTTAAAATGAATGCATAATATATACAAATTATTCAGGATATGTCTATTATTTTTACTAATAAAAATGACTCGGCACGCTATCCGGATCGTTACGTCCTTGGCCATTGTTACGTTTCAAATATTTTAAAATGTTGAATCTGCGTAAATATAAGAATGTAATAGGTTTATATTAGTAATTACTTAATCTAGATAGTTTCTTGTACGTAAATAACGTATCAAAATATAAAAATATAGTTTCAACAATTCGTAAACAACACCGAAACCCGCCATGTTTGGAACGCGCATTTTGACCTACATTATTTGTTAAAAATAAGAACTTTGGCTATTATTCAATTTTTTTTCAAGAAAAATGGTACATATCTGTTTGTAATGCAATACTGCACACTTTTTACAAGAAAAACGCAACAAGAAGGGCCCTTTCTGGAATAAATAATCATAATAAATTTAATAACTGACTTATTGTTCTGAATACAATTTGATTCAAAAAAACGAGAATGATTTAATATGTTGTATTGAGCTTAACCATAATAATTAAAAAATTACAGGAATTTTAAACTTTCAAATACGTTGTCCCAACAATTGAGATTTTGACAACATCTATGAAATTGATTCTAAGCGCGGCGACACTGCTGCCTGCAGACGCGACGCGCAACGATTCATAGATGTTCATAGTAGTGTTGTCGCTTGCAGTAAGCAGTTTGCTGTTGCAGTTTGCGGTCTGCGGCCCGTCTTGGAATTGTACCTTCATAGTAGGTACCTAGGTTTTATATGCAACCTACTGTTCGTTATACAACCCAACCCATACTTACGTTTTATCATTAATTATGTAATTACATAGTTACAACTTATAGAGCGCTACGTTTTATCCTAATCTCATTATTTTAGCGAGAGAAATATATTTCACAATGAAAAAATATCTTTACAGTACACATAATTATTTTACAAATGAGTAACCGTGCGTTCGTATTTTAATGGCGAATCATTATTAGAGAGTAGAGACACTTTCCAAGGAAAAAAGGGGAAATCCGTGTTATGAAAATGTAGTCATTATTGCATAAACTTCATGTACGCCCTTAGGTACATATATTATGCCGTACTACCATCGATACAGTATTATTAACGTTTCATATTGGTTGAGATGGTTGTTTATCATCTCAATACATGGGCGTGTAGTCCATTGAAATGGGACCGAATATTACATTTCATAGAGGACGCAATTTTATAAAATGCAAAGGTCTATTAAATCTCATGTAATGCATTGCATGTAACATTTCATATACATAACTACTGGTAGTGTGGTGTCAAGAATATGTTTTTTTTGTGTTGGAATTATTCAAACACATGTTTCTTTTACTTTTTAAATATCAATAGCGTTAGATTTAATCTATACCATACGAACGATTAGGTACACTTCGATAGATTATAATTTAAAATAGGTACCTATCCATGTTATAATTACAATTATTCGACACTGCAATCTCACGAGTTTTTAAAATCTAACGACGACAATGTGTACATATGTGTACCTATGCTAGAGAACTAATTTTTTAGTTATCAGTGATGTAGAGTATCCAAAATACACACACAAGCTATGGAAAATACTTGCTTTGGTTAATATATTATTATATAATTGTATATTATTGTAAAGGTTCATACTCGGGTGAAGACGCGCGGCAGTCGTTAACTACTAGATAATAATATATTACTTGCTCTGTGTCGTTATCAGTGAACGTCACAGCCTCACAAGTCACAGCTCACACCACAGAGCAAGTAATATGGCTCACACAATATAGGCAGTGGTGGGGGCCGAAGCCGGGTTGCTTTTGATGCACATCTCATAAATAGGTACTTACTTATTTATTTTATTTATTTGTTATTATACTTTTATAAAATGGAAAAGAATTACAATTACAATTCTCATACAGCTTTATATTATGCACAGAACATATTATATAGAGGTATTATGTATAACGTCACCATGCGACCCCTTTAGGCAAAGGTTAAGTGTAGCTGTATAAGGGAGGCATCAAAATCTCATTTGTATATAATATATGTATTTATATTTTATACTGATTTAATTTTCATGTAAAGAGAACATAACATATTACAATTATTACATAATAATGACTTAAGCTTAAGGATACTGGAAAAGTATCCTCTTTTTTTTGCCGACAAATTAAACAGATCTAGAGTTTATCAAGTACTGTGTATTTAACAGGAAAATTATTTTCCTCGTGCATTATGCAGCGTAAAAATATTGTATACCTTAAAAAAAATGCAAACTTTGCTTGCAGTAGGTAATTTCAATTACAGCTTTTCTAATCTATCCTTATCAAAATTGCAAGTTAATGAAAGGAAGCTGTAGATGATAATAATAATTATTAAATAGGGCGTAGGGATGTGACGACCCCATCGCCCACGGTTGGAATATCTATTGTCGACGTGACAATAGATATTCCACCCGTGCAGTCAGTCAACCCGCAGGACACCTTGTGGCGGGGTGTCGGGGAGTAGCGACCCCGCGGGAACCGAGTGCTCCCGGGGGAGGCCCCTGTCTTCATCTCCGGCTTGCCTTCACCGGCCGGTCGGAGTGAAGCCTGACGAGGACAGGACCCCCACCTCTGGCTTGCCTTAACCGGCCGGCCAGAGTGGAGTCGCGAGAGCTTTTAGCTCGAAGGGTGGATGCGAATCGTAAGTGGCGAGTGGGCACGTGATGCTGGACCCTCAGGGAGCGCGTGATCGTAGTTTAAAGTCCAGGGACGCCTCTCCACCCTTAGCTGCTCACAATATGTTGCCCCCTTGTAGCACTATTGCAGCGACTTATTTCGGGGGCCCATACGGTGAGAGGGCGAGTCACCACCTGCCAACATTTTTTTGCTATATCTTAGTAGAAAGGCAGGTGCCATAGTCTTCCATAGTCCTTAATTCCGGTCCATTAACATCCCATTCCATAGCCCAGTTTATTTTGTTTCTTTATCTTGCAATAGTCCTACATCGGCCGCGGACTGCCCAGGGCTGTATCTCTATAGTGCAGTCATGGGCAGGCTGCGGCTGGTGTCCCACAACACAGTAAAGTTCTCAAAAGGGCCTCTGCGTGTTGGATCCGTGTCCCCACGTAAGCCTTCCAAAGGACCGGGTACCTTGCTTATGATGGTACCCGTGTATTATGGAACTGAGATACATTATTAAATAAAAAATGTGTGCACGTAAGAAGTAAAGTTTCACTTCAATAATACAGACGATATCGAAATTTTATTTAACTGTTTCCATTATTATCATTTTTTAAATATAGTACTTTAATTAATAGTACTGGATACTACTTTAATTAATACCTATTACCTATGTCCTATGCAGGTTGAAGGAGGAGATGATGTGCAGGTGACCAGTGTCCTACCAAATTTGACAGTCGAAATATTAAAGGCAAACGAGTTAACGGCCTACAACGAATCTATAAGTATTGGTAAATAATATAAAAACTAAAAGCATTGGCCAAGGACAAGGTTAGAATAAAATTTAACATTATCGCCTAACGAAAACATTATTTATATTATGTTTATTGTATTGCGTAAAATTGGAGAATAAAGTTCTGAATGAAATTCGACTGAAAAAAGAAAACAGTATTGTCCCCTTGTTTCCATATATACTTACCTAGGTATATTTTGTACTTTCTGTGATACCTACTATTTAGACCACATGGCTCATAAACATTTTAAATAGTAGGTATCAGAAAGTTTTAAAATCTAATGAATGCAATAAAAAGATACTGAATGTTGTTTTTAATAAAGAGGTGATAACTATATTTTTTTTAAATATACCTATTGTTTGTCGTAGGCGTGCAAAGCAATGGCGAAAATGTTAATAGGTTCAAAAATAAGATAAAATTGACAAACAAGTAAACTGCTTTTAAATTGTCATTACTAGACGAAATTTAAATGGGACCAACCAGCCAGAGAAGGCATCAGTATTCAAATAAAAAGAAAGAATCATCAAAATCGGTTCACCCAGTCGAAAGTTCTGGATACCAAACCAAAAAAAAACAGTCGAATTTAGAACCTGCTCCTTTTTTGAAGTTGCTTGATTATTGGAATCAAAGCATAGCACTTTACTAGTATTCCAGTCAGATACCAAAAGCAACCGATGTACCATATTACTTCGTAGATCTAGCTTAAAAAGGCTTAATATATATAAAATCATAACTAGGGATAAAAAACAGCACTACTTAAGCTCTCGGGCATCTTTACAGATTACTGAGGAAAAACTGGATTTTTTATGAATAGTGTCAGCATGAGTATTGTTTGTGGTTTTGCCCTTCCAAGTCCAATTGCGAGTAAGAACCGATATATAGCTTAAAAGTTGCGAGGTCGCTACGTTCTTACCATTCACGCACTGACGCGCGCACGAATAAGTTTAAAGGTAAAAAATAACGTTTTTAAAATCGCCATTAAAACCTCATTTGTTCAATAACAAATATGTGTTGTTAATATACACAATGCTTTATTATTTAATATGCATTACATTACGATCATAATTTTTTTTATTGATGCCTTGACTTTTGTACTAGTATTGTCCAGTTTATTTGAAATAAATTTAAATATATATTTTTTTTAATTTGTTTGACCAATGCACCGAAATGCATTACCAATAGAGATAATTTGTTATTTTTTTATACTTATATCCAATAAGTTTCCAATTTTTGTTTATATTATCGCGAATATTAATTTGTATCGATAAAATGAACCGCTGCAGTTAAATAATTATTAAAAAAAATTAATATACTTAACACCTGTCACAGATAATAATTTTAAATTAATTTAAATATTAAGCAATCCGATGTGTTTCATAACACAACCTGTATAGCATTGCAAGAACTTTAGGATTGAAGAAGTAAGGACCGTGACCCCCTTTCGTGCACAATTTCGAGACGAACTTTAGCTTTACTAATAAATCACATACCTATAAGATATATTATTGTGTGCTTATAGAACATCTGTCAAGATGATGGTCACGTACATTTGTTTGGCTTTTGCGCTTGTGATGGGCGCGAACGCGTACTCCGCCGGTGCACCGGAAAGTGCCTGCCAGGACATGATCCCCAGGCATCCTGTGGACCCACAGAAGAGACCTGCGCCCTACACTATCACTACAAGCACTAAGGTAAGCAATGGTTTTATAATATTTAGTGGAATTAATTGAATTATTTTTCTATTGTGTTCATTGTAGTTTTCGATAATATTTAGTTCTTACTATTAAAAATATAAACCATTACAACTAATTTAAGTTTTATTATTTGGTAAACGTGGCTGGAACTATAAATTGTTTCGAAATTTACCTATATAATGCTTTATTTAGCGAAAGTAAAATAAGTACTTACGCCTAAAAAGATATATTATTTTACTTTTTTATAAATAACTATAAACATTTTTATTTAAAATAAATTTTGTAGAAATTATACGCTAATTAGTTATCTTTAATTTCTTCCTTACAACCCGATCATAAAACCAATTAATTACCATCCATTAACTCCTTATATCACACAGGTTGTCAAAGCCGGTACACCCATGCAAATAACGATCTCCGGCAAGTCTGCCTCCGATACCATCCGTGGTATCATGCTGCAGGCAAGAACCAGCAATGACAAGCCCGTTGGCACCTTCACTGTTGACGCCAACGACTCCCTCGCTAGAGTCATGAAATGTGATAATGACGGGGTAAGTAAAGAGATATAATAAATAATAATACTTAACATACATTAAGTACTTAGTTATTACTCAGAAATGAGAAGAAAACGTAGAATTATTACAAAAGGCAGATTTTAGAATTTGTACAACCACAAAACAAAGTAAAAGTTGCAAAATATACGAGTTAGGTCCTACCAAACCGAAAAAAATTGTAGTTACACAAAACTTAAGCATGTGCCACACTGTTTTATTAAACGGTGGTTTGAAACTTAGGTTTGAAACAGTGTAGATAGTAGTAAAGAAGAGATCTGTCTATACTTTTGTCCTATTGTTCCTAATGTTTTTTTATGTGCATTTTGACATTGGATCATGTAAGTTGTAACGAAAATGCAAATCGCAAGCCATCTTTATTCGTTATTTCAAATCTTTAAGATTTTTAAGTTTAGATAACGTCCTTATCACAAAATATATCGCATCAAACAAGACTACCTAACATACGTCCTACGTAGGTACTTTATAATTTATATTTACGTACATAATTCGTGGCTGTAATTAGCTAGAATCTAGATGGTATTCAAGTGTGTTAAATCTTGATTTAGCATTTTAACATAGACATGAACGACTAACGTTTGGCGGTTGATAATAATCCTATTAAAATTTCTATTTGACAGTTATTTTGCTTTGTTTTCTCAATTGGTAACGTTAATAAATCAAATAATTATTCAAAGGTTATGTACTGAACTATTATCTAATCAAAATACTCTCCTTTCTTACGCTACATCTAGCTAGGGACTTCTTTTTTGCAATTGGTGTTAGCAATAGGGTAGGTAGGTACATAATATAATATAAAATTTTCTTATAAAATCTGTTTTAGCTATTTGTATTCTTATAAACAGAAACTCGCTGTTTCACTTTTGGGTAGGTTTTAAAGTCTATGACTGACAAAAATAGTGAACAAAAGGTGGAAAATAAGTAATTAACACGACTTAACAACTAGGTAGTATATTATTTAAATCGTTTATTATTGTATTGTATAAATATATTAAACCCAAGTAACATATTTGAACTCAGGAAAGGAACTAAGTAGAGGCTTATAAAGCAAGGTCAAGATCGCGGGACTTATGTGACAGGGTTATGCAGTATAAATTATTTACTTCCTTTAAAATATGCAATGGTTAAATATTTTTGTCAATGGCTTTGCTAAGAATTATAAAAAATATATAGATGCGAGTATAGGAGTTAAGTATTGCGGCAAGAAATAGCCGTATAGGTAGTATAATATAATAATAAAATATTTAAAAAGGCCGTCGCGCAAGCAGATTTGTCTGGTCAAAAGGATTTAATATTTTCGTGATGTTATTGTTTTCTTCATTTATTGACTTTCCAGTTTTCAATTCGAAAAAATAGATAGTTATACTGAAATAAGCTCGATTAACTAAAACAAACAATGACGCCAATGACGCTCTTCTGTTTTATAATACCGGAATACAAAAGATTGCGCTATAATTGCCCAAATAATTTGTACCTACCTACATTATTTTAAATTTAATTAACTGACTTCTTTTAATTTAGATTTCAATGGTAAAAATGAGTAATAGTCAACAAATTTTTATACAAGTTGAGTGTTTGCCATTTTATTAGGTACATAGAATTAATCGCTATTGTTGCGACTTGCGAGGCCTTGGACCTCCACATTCACCCAAACGTTTCAGTGCTGCAGCAAAATGGCTCCAACGTTATAATTTACCTATAAGTAGGTTACCTATAAGAATGTTTAGGAATTTACTTTACTTGAATTTACTTTTTAGGAAGTTATGTATAGGAATCGAAAATATTATACTTATCATCAATTATGTTCCTACCGTTTCTTAAACTAGCATAAAAAGCTGCGATGAACTATCCTGGAAAGAAAACGTTTGACTAAGTGCTTATTATTTAATATTCTATTGAGGTCTACAAGATATAAACAAATAAAGTGACAAAGTTATACCTATTTATGTATAGGTAGGTACAAATTATTTATTTATTTATAAATACTTATTTTTTTATGCACATCCACAGCATAGAGCAATAATTGCGAAGCGACTGCGACTAACGTGACTTATTTGATATTTTCCCTATAACATTTTGAATAGCTATCAATAATGAAGTGTCGGATGATTTATTTTACAGGTAATTAACATAGTACATTAAATTATTATAATCGAATCGCACGTATACTACATAAAACAAAGCGATGCGCATAATTTGCATATCTAAACAAAGTTTGTAAAGTTACAATCACACGCAATGTAATTAGTACCAAGATACATTCGGGTCAATGCAATGCAATAAAACATCCAAGTAAACACTGGATCAGCAGACTATTAATTTGCCTTGATGCTACCCTACAATCATCAATCATAGCTACCATATCATTTCAGTAATGACTAAAATACCTATCTATAAATGTAAATGTTTTGCAGGACACAATCACCCACAAAAAACACGACGCTAAGGACGACAAGCAGACTGTCACCTTCACCTGGACTCCACCAAAAACTTTAAATGATGTTGTCAAGTTCAGGTAATTAAGAGTTTACCTATTAACAAATATTAGATGAATTTCTTTTTAAGTTTGATGCTCCGAGATCTGACATGAAATTTATGAGCACTAGCTTTCTACCCGCGGCTTCGCCCGCACAGTCAAAGAAAAAACGCGCATAGTTCCTGTTCTCGTGGGATTTCCGGGATAAAACCTATCCTATGTCCTTTCTCGGGTATCAAAATATCTCTATATACCAAATTTCATGCATGCATTTCATTGGTTCAGACTTCAGTAGTTAAGGCGTGATCGAGTAATAGACAGACAGACAGAGTTACTTTCGCATTTATAATATTGGTATAGATGTAAAATGTAGAATCTATTATTGCTGTCTGATATTTAAATAGATCTAAGTAACTTACGTTACTATCAGAGAATGTCGTATCATATATTTTATGTGGTGTGGCTACTTCCATAAATAGAACGTGCCTAAATATTACACAAAGATACTCAACAGATTAACCTTTGTTGCTCATTTATGTATAGTAAAATCTATCTTTATCTTCCCTATTGATAAATTTTGATTGATTTTCAAATATTTATCTACCCGTAATTTTAATTCAATCAAAATATCTGAATTTTTCGACACAATGTTTGAGTTTTTATAAGTTCTTATTTCTACAATGTGTAATAAGGTACGTATGTGCATGAATTCAATATTTTGAAATTATTTTCTTTTCCTACAGGGCTACCATCGCTCTCAACGGCGCTGTCTTCTGGGTTGGCCTAGAATCTGCACCAGTTAAAGTTGCCGCCTAATTATACATACACCGTAGATTAATTTTACCTCAAAACTGTATTATTAATGTATTTGTGTAATATTATTAATGTAACTAGATTATTTTATGCATAAAATAAACATTAAAAGGTCATAGGATGTTTCAATGAAACTACATCAATTATGAACAAATATTTTATTCCTATCATAGCACCTAGAAAATTTGCCTTAAAAATCCGTAATTTCAATTCTCGATATAACTGTAGGAACATCCCGCCAGCTTAGTTGAGTACTTAATGAAAGGGCAAGATTCAAATAATTCGAGGTTTAATAATAAATTTGAGCAAGTAAGTCTCAACTAAAACTGTGGGCGTATTATGAGAACCATCGAGATTTACAATAGGACAATATCACTTACGACACTTAATATTTATCCTAATTCGATTTATAGACACATCAAATATATCTAAATTTTAGTCCCAAATGTGGCAGTATGCATAATGCAGAAAGTTTTTGGGACTCAATCCCATACATTCAACAGGATAGAAATTGTAGCATTCATTATTGCTAGTGTGAATTAACTTCAATTAATATGCATACAAAAAAGTCAGTAGGCCATACACACACAAACAATTTCTACCCTGTGTTCCAGCTAACATAAATTCTACAAGACAGACTTCTACATAATTACAAGCTAATCCAGTAAAAATACTACAAAAACTGTTTATCAAAATCTCTCATACAATTATAACCAATCCGCTTTGAACATTACCATTTGACACACACTAAATGATATCAAAATTGTAGACATCTCGCACATATTATATCAAAGGGTACTGTTTTACATTGGAAGATTGTGGATTAATAGAAGACCTGAAACTTACTATTTAGTTCTCAGCTTATAACTGAATAGCGTTCATACAAAAATTCCAATAAGTGGGCTTAAAAATTTCAAATCACTTTAACCTATTAAGTAGTAAGGAAGAACGATAGTGCAATAAAATACATGAGTATATCCAGCAACTACAAGAAATGTACTCTTTAAGTATTATTTGTAAAAGGATCTAAAACACTAATTGACTACTAAATGACAATTCCTAAGGATGGCTATAATGTGATTGAAGAGTAGTTTTATTGATTAAGAATGTATGAAAGATAAATTTGTATTGTGATTAAAAGCACAGAATATATAATAGTACTATGTACAGAAGGTTCACTCCCTAACAAACGTCAACTTTAGGCATAAATAATAGCTAGCTGTATAGCTCAGGGTTGGTACTCGCCGCCGATTTATCATAGGTACGCGTCACACGACTAACGAAATGAGCGCGGGGACGGCGAGTGGCAGACAACCCGCGCTCGACTGCCAACTCAGTTGGCAACGGCGCGATACATACCTAAACTTCGGAGTGAAACCCCCCCGTTAACAGGCAATATGAATGTATTCATACAGTTATTAAATGAATGACAGTGATATATCTTGTAAGAACATGAAGAATGTTATTTTAATACAAATAAAAATTGCTTATATCATCATTCGGATGGAATGATAGAAATATTTGAAATTAAATACAAAAAACAATTCACCGACATAAATTACAAACACAGCCTAATTTAGACCTCTACATAACATCTTCCAACCTACAATAAATATTTATTACAATTATAATTATTAATAATTACTAATTAATAAAAATATAATGCACATTGAAAATAACATTTTAAATATAATAATATAGTAATAAATTACATTAAGCTTTCCTTTTGGTAAATTAAATGCACAGTATTTCACGGCCCTTAAATCTAATATCAATCACAGGTAATACTGAAAATCATAATGAATACATAAAAAACTCATAAAGCTATCATTGGTTCTGTATGAAGTAGCTTTGTCTCTTGAGCTGACGGTATAGAGATATGTATTTACCAGCGGCAGATGTTCTCGGCACCACATACTGTTTACAGAATAGCTTTGGGTCTTGGGCTTTTTCTGAGAGCTCACCACAATCTAATGCTCTCAAAAAAGCTAACACAAAAGTGAAGCAATTGTGACGTTCTTCATTATACCTCTCCGGTTCCCAGAGAGGGCTTGAGCTCACCTGTGTAGAGATTTGAAATTGGATTATTTAAGTTACTAGATAATAAATAATCTCAACTTTATTTTTTGGATCACTAGCATGTATTAACATTTAAATGTTTATCTGATAAATGAAAAAATCATCTATAGATGGAAAATAAGTAACCAAAAATAATATTGTAAAAAGCAATACCTTGATAAGAATACCATCCCAAATTTCATTCCACATCTCATCAAATTGCTCTAATAGCAAACATTGGTCCCAATCTGAACTTGTGTTGCATTGACTCCATTTTTTGGTCAAGGGATCAACACCTCTTATCCCTTCTTCACTGAACTCAATTACACACCCTTGGGAGTTAGTCACCCCGATATGTAAATCCTTAGAATTATAGTAGTCACTGAAACAATGTCGTTTGTTACGCATCGTAAGGGATGTGACTCATTCTCTTGGTAATGAGAATTATAACAATTGTTTTCACTATAAGGATAACTTACTTGAGGAAGTCCCCGTGTGTTGGCTTCATAATTATCGCTCGTGGATGTTGAGAAGCTTTTACAAAAGGATAGGGCACTCTGAAAAATATAGTATGATTAGTAACAAAACACTTCCAGTATGCTATCAGTACATATTTTTTTCGAATAATTCTATCATACATACCTAAAGGGTAACAGATTGTAGTCATATCTGTCGAGTGTTTGATGACAAACAGGGCATTTCTCAGGAATAATGGTGCAAAAAACTTTATGATCACAATGGTGGAAACAAAGGATTCCCGGATCCATTTTTGCAACTGAATTAATTTAGTTTTTTCACATAAAGAAAAGTGATTAGATAAAGAAAATGAATTCTACTATAATGAACAATATAAATGTTAAAGTGATCTAAGTAAAAAGGCCTAACTACACTGACAAAGCAAAATTCTAATGGGAACGAAAGCAAAACTATTGTTCAATGGCAATGCTCAATTGCTCAACCTTCAAGTTTCATACCTAGGCAAGCTCTTGACGTTTCGGGTTTACGTTCGGAAATAATGAACAAAACTAACAGAAATTATCTTTATATAAAAAAAAAATTTAAAGTTTAATGTAGAAAATAATTTAGTAAACGTGTTTTATTACTATATTACATTTTCTTAGGAAATAATTGTTTTTAATTTCGTCACAACGTAATGTGCTGATTATTTAAAACGACGCCATCTAATGTGTACTATTAATACTAAAAACCTTAACCACTATACCGTACAAATTATTATACTATTTTAGTTTTTGTCATACCTAGAAAAAACAATGCATAGGTAAGTGTGTGGGTTTGTGGTTTTATCTCTTTTTTATCTTTTACATATTATGAATTTCCGCACTGGCTGCTCAGTTATACATCCTTCCTCTATGACTGGCTGGTTCACGGCACGTTCGAACTTCAAATTTTAATGGAAGCCCCTGGTTTTTTCGTAACAAAATAATAACTTTAACTTCTAAGAACTTTAAATTAAATAATGTTATAACAATATTTATAATAATCATTTTTTTTAATTTAAAGTATTCATGCAAGGAAGAAAGAAGGTAGAAAAAATAACGTGTTGTAAAATTTTTTAATTTAAATCGTTTTCTTTGAAAACTATATCTACCTAATTACCTATCTGTATGTATGTACATAATATATTAAAAAGGTGTATTGTATCTCTATTAATTAATTCATTTCCTAGCTTATAGCATAATTAATATTTAATGCCCTAGGTTTCCTAGTATCTAGTAACACTAGTGGTAGCCTGGTAGGTAGCAAGCAAGTAAAAAATCAAAGCCTGGTAGGTACATATTATTAATAAAACTTACCTAAATTATTTTAAAGTTCATGGACGTGGAAATTAGCACGTATGTTTTATACAAAAAAACTCTGTACTTTTGATACTTTATTTTTCCAACGAAGAAGCTGATTTCTCTATCGTCGGTATTTCTACCGACAGTATCATTATGCGTATGTACCGTATCCGCATTTTCAGAGTCTTCACAAACACGGTAGCGCCCGGCAAACTTCTTGGCCAAAAAGTTTGCGCATCAAGTTTTAAGTACATTATAATTTATATGCGCAAGCTTCCCCCACCACGCTAATTACTGTACAAAAAAAAAATTGGTTGTCTGTAAAGTCGGTTTACTGACGATAGTTGAACGTGACAACGACAACGACAACGATTGTGCTTCTTTGTCGCTCGTTCCGCGCTCTCGCTCGCACTTCAAGCCTTACATGGAACGCCTCAGATGAGTCAGAGCGAGGTAACGCCGCATGAGTTATGTTTTTTCGTGCGTGCAGCCGGCTTTATCGAATTATAAGACGTTGTCACGTCAAAAAATCTCCATCGTTTTCGTCTAACTGCAAACTGGAATGATGCATTGTGACTATTCTGACCTAGTAATAACCTAGTAATCTCAAGAACCACTGGACCGATTTCAAAAATTATTTGACCGTTGGATATAATATATATACTTTATCCTGCTATATAGGTATAATATTATGGGAACTATATTTTCTATCACCAAAATTTATATTTGTCATCAAGTTGTATCACCTAATAAATAGATCTATCACCACGAAATATTTTCGTTCTCAGATAAACAAAAATTGTTCCCAGGTATGAATTATCAAATTAATGTTAATATATGTGTAAAATAAGAGATCGATAACCAATAAAATTATATTGCATTACATGAATATAAACTTCGTTGTTATAATAACAGTTTTGTTACTTAAATAATAGCTCTGTGCTCAGAATGGTAGATCTGTCACCAAATAAATCGATTATCGATCCCTGACTGCGACTCCTTTTTATTTGATATTTTGTCACCAATACAGTAGTAACATTTTATTTCGTTCAGATATTAAATTAATAGTATTCGTTACCAATTTAATACATCAATTTATAATTTTAATGAAAAAATGATCAAAGGGGCGGAGACAAATTGGCGCGCTATGAAAATTGACATGTGCAAACATAAGTATTATCGGATTAGCCATACGCTTAAAGGTCTCAGCACACATATGGGATCGGAAAGGGATCGTAACCGTAACGCCTTTCGCCTCGCTGTCAACCAGGCGTCAACCTACCGTATGCACGTGACGAAAGCGTATCAGCAGCGCCTGTACGTCAACTCGGCTACGGCTAGGCGACACCGGCGTTACGCAAATGACAAATACGGCAAGTCGTAGCAGGCAGAGACGTAAGCGCGGACGGGGAGACGTAAGCACGGGGACGGAGAGACGTAAGCGCGGGGACGATGAGCCGTTAGCGCTGCAATTGCAAGTTCGGAGCCTGTTCCGAGGGGAGGCGATTACGTTACTATTCCGATTAGTGTGCGTTGCAGTAGGGAGTTTAATACAAACCATTCTGAACGGCTCGAGGCGATACGGTTACGATCCCTTTCCGATCCCATATGTGTGCTGAGACCCTAAAGCTGGCCAACCCCCCACCAGAAGCAAAAAATGTGCTTATCGGCCAGAAAAGAAAAAGGGGGCGCCCTTCGAAATCCAAACCAGCGCTGATTATTCAGTGATTATTGTTTTTTTAACAATTTTTGATTATTTTAACTTTAATTAAGTGTTTTATCTACAATTATGCTAGCCATAAGCCAGCTATTAAACCAGAGCTGATTGTTCAGTGGTTATTATTTTTAAGAATAAATATGTTTTCTAGTAACATAATATTATGATTTATTGGTGATCTCTTTAAATTAGTTTGCTTAAATACTTATTAGGACACACCTATTATAATACATACAAAAATATTTATTTGGTACTAGACCTTATATCGTAGGATCTTAGGTGATTTATTGTGGAACTGATTTTGCATTGTTTGGTGACTACATTTTGGCGACAGATCTACTATTTTGAGGACAAACCCTATTATTTAAGAAACACAAAACTAATTAAATTGGTGTTAGCTTAAATGATACCCTAATATTATTATGTACCACAGGTGAACCCGGGGAGCTTGGTCGAGTTTCTTTGCAAGCGTATTAAAAGTATAAATAACTAAGTGTATCCTAGTGTACCGAGTTTTCTACATAAACTGCGTGTGTTTTTACAATTAATTTATAATAATGTACTAAATTAATATTTCTCCTACTAAAATGCCCTATTATTCGATGGCCGGGGGCCACACACCTATGGGAATTATATCAATAATTTGAGAGCAGTTAACCCAAAGTGAACTATTGTGTTTACCAGTCACCATGACAACCTAGACCACGCCTGTTGTAAGCCTGGTTACGTGCCATTAACCCGTTTTTATAAGCTACAACTTGTTTATCATTAATGTATCAATAGATTAGTCGTAGGTCGAATTTACTAAACATCGATCTAAGTTCAACATTCGTTTTTGAAGCCGTGAGAGAAGTTGTTGGAACAGAAAACCTTAATCCTAGTGAACACAGAGGTAATGTTCAAGTGCTAAGGACTTTTTGATTAATTTCGAAATTGTAAGTACCTAACTATCTGAGCAAGTGAAACGTCGACATTGTTATTTTTAAACAAGAATTTTATATATTTTTTACAATGTATGGATTTTACACCATTTAGTTCAAGACCATCATCAAGTTAAGTGGTTTGTACCTTACTATTATGCCATCTAACCAGCTATCTGCATTGTAAGAAGACTTTTTTAATTCATTGCAGACCTACAATTTACCATGATTGGACTTAGAAAGTAATTGTAAAAGATTCCATAATGCTCTTGGAAGTGCGGAAGCAAGGTATACGAAACAGTTGGTGTTTATTGATATTAATACCAGTGGTAACCGCGGGATTAGCTTGTCTTAACAACCCTTGCATCCACGGTATATGTATTGATGATATTAATAGGTAAGATACTTCATTTATTGTCATATTATGACCTTTTTGTACTTAATAGATGATCCGATGAACTTTATCACCTTCAAATGGATGTGAAAGTTCTAATATCTACTTAATAATCAATGATTGGTGCAAAAACTTTTATAATTTTTCTTACTGAATTTTTTGTACCTATACGGTCTTCGATACTGGACCTATGAGCATACACGCAGACTGAAGCTGATAAACGGCGATCGACTTATATTATATTTTTATTTTACAAATAATCTAAAAGAGCATGGAAATTTTATGATTTTTTGCCTTAGTTTTTTGCGAGCGTGATTTATTTTTTATAATATGTTAAAAATCGGTGACAACGTCTGATAAAGCCGCCCGTGAAGAAAAAAATGGTAAAAAAAAAAACAAGTAAACTCCAGACGGAAATGAGAATATACTTAGTGTCATAATAATTTTTTATCGAACTAACGTCCTACGCAAATAGGTTCTATAAAAAATATTATGAAGTTCTCAGTATTTATACTTCCCTTGATAGTTGATACTTCCTTATAAGAATGAGCTTCACAATTGACAAACAAGACAAAATATATACCTAATTAAAAAATATCTATCAATTTAAGCGTTTCTTTTTAGTATTTTTTAAACGATCAATAACTACTACACACTTTCAGTACGTATGCTTGTTACTGTACCGACGGTTACACAGGAGTTCAATGTCAGACGAATTGGGATGAATGTTGGTCGAATCCTTGCCAAAATGGGGGTACCTGCATAGATGGCGTAGCGACCTACAACTGCACGTGCGCTGAAGGATTCATTGGTAAGCCAGATTTCAGAGGCTTATTGATTTTTTAGCTTGATGTTAATTCTCAATTCTGTAATGACCGCTGTTAAAAACACAGAGAACCGTAGATTCGAATCCCGTAAAAACAAAAAAAAAACAGTCAAGATCTTTTAGGGTACCTAACTACAATAATTGTTAGACTGATAACAAACTTGCAGTAGTAAATTTGACCAGTATTTAAAGTTTGAAGAAAGGGCAGACAGTTTTGATTTTGACTGTATCACAGAAAAAGGATACTTCAATTCTAAAATAAAAATGCATTGGCTTTAATAAACGCCCCCTACATAATATTACGTGGAGTATATGTATAAATGTACATCCTTGTGAATAGAAAGTTACATATTGACTAATAAACAAACACTTGCTAAAATGTGACCTATTGCGAGATCGTTAAATAACTAAACACACGACAATGAAAAAATAAATAATAGTCCGAGGGTCCAGTGCAGTGTTCAAATTTGACCTTTTAATTAGTAACATTTCCACCTGCCATAAATGGCCATTACGAAGAAACATACCTATATTTTATTGTATCGTGCAATATACAAATATTATGTATCGTGCGATTCAGGCTAGAAAAATCTTGAAAATACATGAAAATATCTACAACTAAGTAATACCTTAAAGTAAATATTCCTAATATGTAACTAAATCTAGCTACTTACAAAGCCTCTACTAAATTTCCAGGAGACAACTGTGAAACCAACTACAACGAATGTGATTCTAATCCGTGTTTCAACAATGGCACTTGTATAGACATGACCAACGACTACGTTTGTCATTGCTTGCCCGGTTTCTCTGGAGAGCATTGTCAGTATGATGTGGCTGTGTGTAATGCTACTGAAGAGATTCGATGCTATAATGGTGGGGAGTGTGTGGAAGGACCAGGGTATAGGTTCTTTTGTAGGTGCTTACCAGGTAAGACTTGAAACCAGACCAAAGTGGTTCAAGAGAAGTTTCTAATTCTAAGAAATATAGAAAAAATATACCCAGCAAAACGATCGGTGTATGCAAAACTACTTGCAACATTGATCGAAAAATTAAAATTCACGTACTTACTTATACCTAGATACTATTGATTAAAATCTCATTTCATGTACTTAATTAGAAATATTTGATTGAATAGGCTGGACAGGTCCGAAATGCGAAGATCAAATAGATGAGTGTGAATCGAATCCTTGTCAAAACGGGGGTATCTGTATCGATGCTCATGCTGACTACATGTGCGCTTGCACTTATGGTAAATTTTTCATTATTGGTTTTTCTTCACGTAGATAACACAGCTCAACAAATAAACAATTTTTTTTTGTTGCCCTGGATATTTCTACAGATTTATATATTTCAATACCCAGTTTGTGAATGTAATCATTAAAATTATTTAATTGGCTCTAGTTTTTTTTTAATTTGGATTTTCATATATAAAAATTTCTTACGGCCCTTCAGAGTACGGGTTACTAACAAGTGTTTATTTTTAGGTGAATTACGTTTTCTGCACATTTATTCGCTCAGACATAACCCTATTCTATAAAACTGACTGTAGAATATCAGAATAATAAATGGTTTCTGAAAAAAAACATTTTTATGAACAACAATGTACGGTTTGTATTGAGTTAAAGAAACCCAGTAGCACTTGGTCAGCAAAGTGGATAGGTATACGAAATTCCCTTGATGTTTTTATTAATAGAATTAGACAAAGCAAATTCATTAGGAATAATTAATAAATATGAAAATTTAGGCCTTTGAGGGAATCTAGAAGTATAAGAAGAATACACGATGGCCCTACAGGACGGGCGTGTCGACAATTGATAAAAAATGAAAATTTAACAAAATTTAATAACTGATGCTGAATGTAAATAATGGAGAGATATAGTATTAATTAATTTAAGATTAATTTAAAACACCAAATTATAAAGAAATGGCACAACAGTTGTTTAAAAAACTTCATTATTTTATGAGCAAATACGAGCATAAAGCTACACTTTGCCCACAGTCTCCTGGATAGATATCCAGTAAATCTGCGGAATTTCTGTGAGAAACAGGAAGAAAACATCGAAAAAGAAGTAAAAATTATGGAATAATGGTATCAGGGTATATGGGATCGTCACATGATGGCAGATTACTGATGGTCCATAAGAAAACTATTGTCCCAAAATTAACTAAGAAGAGAAGCTTATAAAATCTATTTCCTTGTACTATTTCATAAGTTTTAATAATTTTTCTCTATTTTTATATCCATTTGAATTAATTAAATACTAAAACAAAACAATAAGTAAAACTTTGTAATAAATAAATGATGTAAAACAAATATACCTTCTATTTCATGCTGCGTTTTAGAGTCTAGTAAGAAAATTAGGATAAAAAAAAACTAGAGCCAATCTACCAAAACCATAGTTCTATATATAATATGCATTAAATTATTCGAAACCACTTTCACATCCAGGGCAACAAAATCATTGTTGACCAGTGTAATATTTCCCAGCTATATTTTTTTTTTCGTTCTTATGAGAAAATGCCTCAGCTGCAGCTCAGTCAGCTCTAGCTGGCTAGGTTCTATCTCTATCTGTTTTTCGTTACGCAATATTTTATTAATATTTTGATAGTAACGCGTAACATTATTGAACAGGTTTTACAGGCAAGAGTTGTGAAACTCAAATAGAGTTTTGCGACGAAAACTCCTGTAGCAACGGTGCTCTGTGCGTCGTGGAAGATGGGGAGCAGATATGCTATTGTGTCCCAGATTTCCACGGGGAACATTGTGAACTGCAATATGACGAATGTTTGTTAGGACCGAGGTAAGAAAAAAAATTAATTAAATGTCTGTGGTTTTTTGTCCTTTTCTTAACAGCTAAATGTAAGTAAATATAATATTATGAACTATGGTGTAACTTCTGCTGTTTTTCCTTAGATGCATGAATGGAGGGACTTGTATAGACGGCGTGGACAACTTTACATGTTCATGTCCACCGAGGCTTACTGGAAGCTTGTGTGAATGCCTTATACTAGATGATAATAGTTACGACTGTGATTACGTCAATCCAACACGGTTTCCTATCACTACAGAAATTGCTTTAACAACATTGTTTACTGATAGTCCAAATATATCTTACATTACTGAAACTTCATACAAAACGACAACTACCTCAGTTTTTACATCTATTCCTGTTCTGGATTTCACTACTTTAAGAGTTACAACGGATTCTGAAACAAAAGGAACTTCCAGCACATTACCAGACGTTATATCGACGACGGAAAAAGAAGGTTTTAGTGAATCTTTTTCAACTACCTCAACTGCGGTACAAGAAGATACAACAGTATCAAAATTGGATACTACGACTGAAATTTTAGTACTAACCAAACAGACCCAAAGCATTGATTCCGATAACTCCAAAACAGAGACTACTACAGATTGTAATGGTATATGCGGTAACACCACAATAAAAATAAGCACTATAGCAGACTTCGAAACAACACAAGACAAATTTAAAACCACTGAACCTACAGTTTATACAGAAAAATCAATAACAGACCAACAGACAACTTTAACTGTTACTACAGAATCTACTGAAGCTATAATTACAACACAAAAGACCAGTTCCACAAATGGTGCAGAAGGTCGTGACTTGGATTCTACAACTAAACAAGATATAACTACTGAAAAATTATTTACAAATATTCCTTATGACCACATCACTACTGAATCTACATTAATAGATGAAAAAGGAACTACAGAAGAATACGAAATAAGTACTGTGTCTGATAGTACGCAATTGTATCCAACTGAATATCCGGAGTGTACCCTTAATGTGTGTAAGAATCGTGGAACGTGTTTTAATGGACCGCAGGGTATAAGAGTAAGTGGTGCAAGACGTAATTTAATATAATCAATCGTTTCCAAAATATTTGGAACTTTAAGACTTTCTAACTTTTTAGGTCATTTATTTTTCAGTGTCACTGTACATTCAAATATAGTGGGAGATATTGTGAGGAGCCAATTCCTATCACATCAGCAGCTTTTAGTGGAAATTCCTATATAGTACATCACATTAAAAACTCCACATCCTTAAATATAGAATTCAATGCAAAAACTTTAATAACTGATGGTGAATTAATGCACGTAGACATAGCGAAGGGGGTGTATATGGAGCTATTTATGAATATGGGTTTACTCAAATTTAAGTTCTCCTGTGGCTATCAAACAATGCTTTTGAGTGAATTGAAAACTTTCGTCAATAAAGGTTTTCCGATGAAAATAGAAACCAGGTAAAAACAAAAAAGAGAGTATTGGATACATACGTTTTGGATAGAGATAAATATTTGTCTTCTTTTCAGATTAGATCTATATTCAAAAGAGCAGCATTGCAACGCAACCCTCCGTCTCAATGATACAGTAGCCATGAGTGGCGGCCAAATTGCCAACATCACTATTCTAAATGACAATAGCACATTAGTTTTTGGTAATGCACATGCAAATGCTAGCGAACATAATATGCCTTTTGTTGGATGTATTAAGGATTTGATTGTAAGTTTTTCTAACCATACCTAATACATATATCCATAGAATTTAACGTTATATCCATAAATTCGGGTAAATAATTTAAATATTTTATATAGGTAAATGGTGAAAAAAGGTCGGTATTTGGGGATGCCTTTGATGCAGGTGAAATTACTGAATGCTCTTCATTAGGATGCCTATCTGGACCTTGTCTAAATGGCGGGATTTGTAAGGAACATGGAGAAGGGTATCGCTGCTTGTGTGCTAACGGGTAAGATAAATTTCCGGAAATACTAATAAATACTTTTTTGGTCACTGACAAAGATATATACCTATATTCTATTAAGATCTAGGGTTATAGGGTTCAACTTTTTGGAGGAAAGTTTACATTCTAATTAAATTTTTCTGGAAATTGCAGATGGATGGGTGTAAATTGTAACCATTCAGTGTGTGACAACAATCCTTGCCAATATGGCGGCAGCTGTGTCCGACATCCTGGCAGCGGTTTCCTGTGCATGTGTCCTTATGGAAAACATGGAATTTTCTGCGAATATAGTACGTATCACTGTCGAAAAAAGGCTTTTGAAATACTAAGGCCAATCTTACTGAGCAATTTATTTTCCAAGTACTTATTCCTACTTTAATACTTCAGATGTAGAGATAGCCCGTGCAGCACTAGCTCCTATAACGATTGGAAAATCGGCATACATAATATATCCATTGTCATCTCAAGCGATGAATTCTGATCGTTTCGATCTGCGTCTAAAATTCCAAACGGAGGACATGGACCAAATAGCGCTCTTGGCATTTATTGGGCAAAATGGTCGTCACGATTCCAAAAGTCAACATTTGGCGCTGACTTTTGTGAAACGATACATTATGCTCACTTGGAATATGGGAGGTGGTGAGTGAAACATTCTGCATGTTACTTTCCTCTAAGTCTTCTGTATAACCACAATGCTGACTGCATCACGCTCGCGCTGGCTAATAAGGACTTTTTTATTTGATTTTCTTTATTGTTCTAAATGTAGTTTTAATACATTATAAGGATCTTATGGTTCGGTTCTCGGTAAAAAATTGAAAAAGTTAGTGCGATAGTGATTAGTGATGGAGAATAAATAAAACAATACCTATATAATATTTTAACATACTTTATTCAAAAATGTCCTCAATAGACTACTAAAAAGACACCCGGTCGATGGTTATATTTCTATACTTCTTATTTTACGAAATCATTAGGTTCCCGGCGCATATTCACCTCCAGAGCACTATCCCCCCGTCGCGGCGGCCACACAGTGCGCGTGTGGAGGCGCGGCCGCACCGCCGGGCTCAGTGTGGATGGACGGTACAACGTGTCAGGCAATGCGCCCGCGCATGATACCAAGATGAATGTACTGCCGTATATCTTTATAGGTGAGTATTTTCATTTTGAGTCATGTTATGGAATACTCAATAGTATGTGTAAAGGTAATTGATTCAATTTGCAACATGATAGATTTATGTTGATGATAGTCTGTGCTCAGTTGTTGTGTTTGTAAGATTTTGAAAAATCGCTTTTTCGTTTCATCTTTTTTCTATGTCATGTTTTGATATTTAAAAATTTTCCTGTATTCCTTCGTTATCCATTTTAGTCGATCAGAAAGAGAGCCTATAAAGTCTTCTTGTATTTCGACATCAAATGTGTTAAATTATATTTGCCAATGCCATAGCTTCCGAAGCCTTCCTTGAATTTCCCTCATACTGTTTTCTAAGTTTGACTATAAAATGTACAGGCGGGCACCCGTCCGAGCATTTCCGCGACCTCCCACACGACCTACCGCTGCACAGCGGGTGGCGCGGCTGCGTGTGGGAGGTGGCGGGGCCGGCGGTGCGCGCGGGGGCGGGGGGGCGCGGCGCGGGGCAGTGCGGGGTCGCGCACTGCACACCCTCCTCGTGCCACGCGCCACACGGCGTGTGTATACACTCGCCGGCCACGTATGGGTGAGTTGGTGTATCTTGTGGAGGTGTTCTGAACACTTCCACGACCTGCCGCTGCCCAGCAGGTGCCACGGCTTGTGGGAGATGGCAGGGCCGGTGAGGTCGCGCACTGCACGCTTACCGAGCCACGCTTTAGATGATCTATACACTCGCCAACTACTTACGGGTAAGAAAGGCGATTGACACTAATGTGCGCCTGGTAATCCAGGCAACACGCAGTGCAGTACATGAATGCATGCTTTAAGGCGCAATGTCTCACAGTTCCGTGAGTGATTCTAAATGAGCATGGCTTTGAATGAAATGAGTCAAAGATAAATAAATCCAAAATACCGCAACTACGCGCGTACGTGACTCGCAACAGGCAGCTTCATGCGTGGCAGACAGCAGTGTGTTAATTTATCATGAAGGCAATGTAAAATGTTTATAGCTTTGAAAATTTAACTAAAAAGAATACTGAAATATTGTTTTAAAACATACAAAACAATCCGTCCAAAAAACAAAAGAAGATTGTTAACTACCAAAAATTAAGCCATGCAAACGGTTCAAGTAATAGATTTTTCACTAATCAGGTGCATCTGTAACGAAGGTTGGTTCGGTTCAACATGTGCGAGTCGGCAAAGTCAGTGCGACTTCTCTGGGCAAACATGTCATGGCCGTTGCGTCGTCACAGCTCATGAGCCTGAGTGCGATTGCCCATATGGAACTAATGGGACATATTGTGAAAATGGTGAGTTTTGGAATTAACTTGTTATGTGTTACTCAAACTAACAACATAAAAATTATAATTATATTTTCTATTTTCAGAATTATTCCCAGTTGATATTCTATTTACGGGCAAGCGTTCGTACCTCAAACTGCATCCACGGGCTATATCAAGCGTGACTCTAGCACTTGAGGCAGAAATAAAGCCAACAAAGGAGCGAGGTTTGATTGCGTATGTGGAGACTCCTCATTTCTACACAGCTCTGTCGTTACAGGGGGGATTATTGGAATATCGATGGACTGGTAAGCATGGATTTCTTTAGGTATTAAGTGATTTTATTTTCCGATTAGATTTTAGTATTCCGATTTCATTAAAGATAACGTTACAGCGATTTTTTTCTAGAATGTGATTTTAAGAAAAGAAGAGCAAATATATTTGTATGGCCCATAGTTAGTATTTGTGTTGACGTATAAGTGTAAAGTAAAGGTGGAAAAAAAAGTTTCTAGAAGGTACCTAATAATTAAATAATTAATAATTATATTATAATTTAATAATATAATTGAGGTAAAAATGGTTAATACAGACTTTAAGCGAAAAGTAAATTTTTGAATATCAGTAATAAAACTTTCTCGTCTTCCAGATCGTTTATCAGGACTAACATCGCTAGTCCGCTCAAGCATAGTTCTGTCCATGACTCAATGGCACGCGGTAAGAGCGGGCCGGTACGGATCCCGACTCTACGTGTGGGTTGACGGGGCTCTTACCACTGAGCCTATGGTGGCACACGCCTACCCGCATACTGCTAGCGAGGCTTCTATTGTGCTGGGTGAGTCGCATAATGTGGGCAATCTACACTAAGTAGATACTCTATTGTAGTCATTATAGTGTATGTAGGTACGATACATGAGGACAGATGTCGCCTAGAATACTTGTCGACACAAGTATTATAGTGTAGTCTCTCTATGTCGCAATGGCACGCGGTGCAGGTAGTACGGGGTAATAATGAAAACAAAATTAAAAATTTACATTATTTATTGCATATTATAAAATATAAGTATGAAATTTGTAGGTGGTGCTGAAGACTTAGCGACACTGCCTTTCGATGTCATGCTCGGGCCACCTGAATCTTATAAGGGTTGTCTTAGAAATTTCCACGTCAATAACATTTTACTGGCATTGGAACCGCAGAATATTGCAGGTATGTATTTATGTATGTATGTATGTAGGTGAATCTGTGAATGGTGATTTCCCAATATTACCTATAACAATTTGCATTTTATCAATTAGCGAATGCGGTTTTCCTTTTAACCTTGTGCTAGGATTTTTCGATGCAATATTTTGTGCGTCAAAGGAGGAAAATGAAAAAATTTTATGCCTTTTATGAATTATGTAATTTACGCGATACATGAATAATAACGTCAGTTGATTAAACAAGCACATGGGAGAATAAATTATGAGTAACTAGCTTTCCACCCGCGGCATCGCCTGCGCAGTCAAAGTAAAACCCGCATAGTTCCCGTTCCCGTGGGATTTCCGGGATAAAACCTATCCTATGTCCTTTCTCGGGTATCAAAATATCTCTATACCAAATTTCATGCAAATTGGTTCAGTAGTTTAGGCGTGATTGAGTAACAGACAGACAGACAGACAGAGTTACTTTCACATTTATAATATTAGTATGGATTATTAAATATCTTATGGAATGAAAAGACTTTGAAGTTTATGAATAGGTCACTGGCAATAGGAATTCCATGCCATTAAAATATGCGTAAACTTCAATTATCTAAGGTTTATAGAACTACGTCAATGAATGTGGATGCGGTTCTTCCGAGGAAAGTGACGTGTGTTGTTATATTCTTCTTTTATTTCTTCTGCTCGCTCTATAAAAACTCGCCTATTCAATTGCTGCGCGAGGAAACTTGAACTCTGTGGACGTCACTTGGCCAAGTCCACATCAACCGAGCAGCCTATTAACTTCCATCCTTAGGGTGCTTTTACACCCTAAATGTGGGGATGTGTTTGTAAAGAACCAATCACATCTTAATTTAGCGTTTGAAGCGATACTATAAGAACTACGTATCCTCGCACATCTTTGGTGGACAAACAGCATATCACAAAACTTTTAGCGGGCCAGAACATAGATTCCTGCGGTACATGCGTTGGGTGCCGCGGTCGGCGCGCCGCGTGCAGCCCCGCTGCGTGCGCGTCGGGCCGCTGCCGCGCGCGCCGCTGCGTGTGCCCCGCGGGACGTGCGGGCGAACGCTGCGAACGCGGTGCGTTACTGCGTTTGTATCAACGTGTGCATGCAGTCATACAGTACACGTCACGTACGGAGAGTGCGCTCATGGGTACAATTTCGCACGAAAGTTATGGGCCTATTATTTTGTTTTTAAATTAGGCTCGCAAGTCGTGGCTTCGCACTAACACCCACACATGTACAAATGCACAACTGACACTGAAATTCACGCCCACGTAGGAGCATAGTTTGTATTCTTAATTTCCTTGCACACACGCAAAAGGTAGTAGAGTTTTATACTTAAGTGTTTTTTTATGGAAAAAAACACTATACAATTAAACATCCGTACTCATTGCACGCACTCACTCACATAAGTATGTAACGTATATGGATTCACATTTTATGAAACTGCAAGAAAAAGCTGAGATTCTCAATCAGTGCCTGTTTTTGTAACTACTTCAAATAAAATATATATAATCTGTTTAATGTTTGTCAGGGTAAACAAAAGGAAAATAAATAAAACACATTATTTTTATACGCACTTTATTAACAAATCACATTCTACAAAGAAGCTAAACACACAAACAATTTCAGAAATAACAGTGACAATCCCACAATTCGACGGGGACGCAATGCTATCCCTAACCCGACCACCTTCCGGTCGTACGGAACAACTCACGTTACCGGCCGCGCCCGGGTATATAGCGTTAAATTTCACCACCGCGGAGCCAAGCGGCTTGTTGCTGTGGATGAATATGGTAATTAATACTTGTTCTTGCTGTTCTTATCACACGACGAACAAAACTTAAAAAAAACAGCGTATGTGCAGAGAACACGAGTCAGAAGTGAAACTTCTTCGGCAAAATTCAAATTCAGACGGTATTGCCATGACACGACCTTGAAACTTTACTCGTTAAATAAACTACGTAGGTACTACCAACAATTTTCATTTCTAATTTTTATCTAAATTAGTAAAGTGGTTTAACGCTGAAAGTGCATATAGACTTTCCCAATGGCATGAGTAGTTAGGTAACTATTTTGATACTTTAATTTTTATTTCTGTTTATTTGTATGTAGTTCCTCTCAATCAATTTAAAAGAAAAAGTACCAAAGTTCCTTATCGTTAGGTAGTTATATTTTACTTTTGTATTGCAAGAAAACCACAACTTACAAAAATACTATATTAACTTTTTATTTCAGGGAATCAACTACGTAGGTTTAGGCCTCGAGAACGGCTATCTCAAATTGGCCCTATCATTACACTGTAACGATGAAGAGGCAAATTACTCCAATACGCCAAAAGCTCTCTCCCAGATAATCCAATCTGGCTTTATGGCGGACGGAGACTGGCATAGCGTAGTGTTTAAATTGGGACCTAAGATTTATTTGAACGTCGATGGTGAAGTTTATGTGGATGAAACGTGTAGTAATGATCACGAATTTGTGGAAGTTGACACGTTTATTGGTAAGTATTTTAGGTATGGAAGTAGAGAAATGTCTGGTATGTCAATAGACGTACTTAGTTTAAACTATACTCACAATCGTGTAGGAAAAAAAAAAGCATTAAAAAAAGTCCATGCAGCGTTACAAAGACATTCATTGAAATTAGCGCCTTATTTCCAGACTGTAATGTTCAAACTCTATTGTATCGCTAATTAGAAAACTCTACTTAATAAAAGAAGTAAGAAAAGTTGCTACAGATCTGACGGTGATAGAGAGTCTACTGTCTAGTGTTATACAGGGTGGCCCGTTTTCAGTGGTCCAAAAATTTTTTTCAGCTTGAGAGCATCATGAGTAATCATTTAAAACAAACTTTAGTTAAGCGAAAACTTATGGTTTAGAAATTATGATTTTTTTTTAAATAATCCGAAGTTTCAATGTTTTTGACACAAAACTACTCTGTTATGAAAACTACTGCACCGAATTGAACGAAATTTGGTATAGGTATAGCGCAATAACCTACCTATCGCGCTATAGGCTCATCTTGTGTAAATAATTACACTGCATTTTTTTATTTTAACTTTTTCTGTAGTTTTTTGAATTTCTCGGCAAAATGTCGATTTTTCGAAAAAATCCTGTGAAAAAAAAATGTACCACCAAGGTTTTGCTGGTACTGCTAAAAACTTCCTTAACATAAGGTTATTCTTTACACAAAAAATCATAGTTGTCCTTCGATTGTAACATCTTCAAAAACAATATCATGTGCATTAACACATGAAAATCGAAAAATTACGAAATTTACCATAATTCAATTTTAATCATTTGGAACGGCCAATTTTTGGTTAAAGAACCATTTATTGCCATAAAAGTCGTTACAAATCAGTATTCACATGGCTATAAAAGTTAAAATGAATGAAATAAAATTTTAACCTGCTAGCCAAGATAACTTTACTTTATTCTAATGTCAATTTATAGAGTTTTTTTTTGTTATTTAGTTTTTAGGTTTAAATCTTAATAAAAGGTTTGGAGAATCAATAAAACAACATAAATATTAATTAACATATTGTTTATTTTTTACAAAAGGTTTTCGAAATGCCGTCCGCCTTTCGCTAAACATAATCTGCATCTGCGTAAGAAATTTCTTCGCAGCCTATTAAATAGCTGCCGGCTTTCTTTAATGGCTGTTATAGCCATTTGAATTTATGCCTATAAATAACCATAAATTCATTATACATTATACATTCATTCATATTTGTATACCAGTTTATGGTATTATACCATTTAATACCATAGGTTCATACCTATCCGGAGAGGAGGATCGGTCGCGGTGGCACCATCCACTGGCCAGCCTGTTCACCCGACTTGAACCCCGTTGATTTTTTCATTTGGGGATACATTAAGGAGATTGTGTACGCACGGGAGAGCACATCGGAGCAAGAATTGGAGGAAAATTCAAGTGGCTATAACAGCCATTAAAGAAAGCCGGCAGCCATTTAATAGGCTGCGAATAAATTTTCTTACGCAGATGCAGATTATGTTTAGCGAAAGGCGGACGGCATTTCGAAAACCTTTTGTTAAAAATAAACAATATGTTAATTAATATTTATGTTGTTTTATTGATTCTCCAAACCTTTCATTAAGATTTAAACCTAAAAACTAAATAACAAAAAAAAAAACTCAATAAATTGACATTAGAATAAAGTAAAGTTATCTTGGCTAGCAGGTAAAAATTTTATTTCATTCATTTTAACTTTTATAGCCATGTGAATACTGATTTGTAACGACTTTTATGGCAATAAATGGTTCTTTAACCAAAAATTGGCCGTGCCAAATGATTAAAATTGAATTATGGTAAATTTCGTAATTTTTCGATTTTCATGTGTTGAATGCACATGATATTGTTTTTGAAGATGTAACAATCGAAGGACAACTATGATTTTTTGTGTAAAGAATAACCTTATGTTAAGGAAGTTTTTAGCAGTACCAGCAAAACCTTGGTGGTACATTTTTTTTTCACAGGATTTTTTCGAAAAATCGACATTTTGCCGAGAAATTCAAAAAACTACAGAAAAAGTTAAAATAAAAAAATGCAGTGTAATTATTTACACAAGATGAGCCTATAGCGCGATAGGTAGGTTATTGCGCTATACCTATACCAAATTTCATTTAATTCGGTCCAGTAGTTTTCATATCAGAGTAGTTTTGTGACAAAAACATTGAAACTTCGGATTATTTAAAAAAAAATTCATAATTTCTAAACCATAAGTTTTCGCTTAACTAAAGTTTGTTTTAAATGATTACTCATGATGCTCTCAAGCTGAAAAAAATTTTTGGACCACTGTAAACGGGCCACCCTGTATTATACGGCAATGGTTCCTATTCCTTTTAAATAAATTAAAAATAATGCATGTCTTACTCTTAGACATAATTTGGATCTTCTAAAAGTCTTTTCACTGACTAGATCATTTTTTTTTTGGAAAGTTGGAAAAATTAAAAAAGAGCATTATAATTTTAAGGAACCTAATTTAACAATATATCCAATAATCATGCTTACTGTATAAAAACTAGAAGTACCTAACCAAAATAATAGGTGCTTTAATGGGTATGCATAATATGTCTTATTATTTCATAGAATGTAATAGAAAAAAATGTACAGGTGGGGTAACTGAAGATATCTACGAAGTTAGGAAAATATTCCCCGAGAACTTCCGAGGTTGTATCGACCACATATCAACGAAGCAGGAAACTTACACGAACTTCACACACGTTTACAGCGAGAACATACTTATGTGTCAACCCTTTCCGTCCACATAATATATTTTTTAGATTTTTACACTTTTAACTGCCTTTGTTATTTATGTTGAGATAGTTGTAAGTCCAATACTCATAGTACAAAATCTTCTAGTCGTTTAGATCGTGTTCTTGGTATTTTTAAGTCTAGTACCATCATAGTGTTTACATATTTTAAGTTTAAATGTTTCTAATTAGTAATTAGTAAGTAAGTAACTTAAATGTCGACAAAAATCTTATGTTTTCATATTGTCTAATGTCACTTTATATTGTTTTGTTGAGTTTATTAAATTTATGTACAATATTTGAAAATTGTCTTTGTTTATTTATACCGATGTTTACAACAAAATTAAGTGATACTAACAAAAGGATAAGGATGTAGTAGTGTTTACTTGAAATAAAATAAAAGATTGTCGTACACAAAATATAGTTTTATTGATATATTCACGTTTAATAAATTGTATACATAACATCATCAAATATTATATTATAAACATATACATTTCGTTATACGTTACTAATTCAAACACAAATACAATATGAGATGTTATCCCCATTAATCATACGTGTCATTAATTTAAAAAAAAAAACATGATTTTAACATAGTGTAATAATAGTTTCAGTTGACATACATCGTGTCGAAACACGCGTTGCATAAAATCATAAACATCAGAAATATATTTACATTCCCACGAAAGAAACATGTACATTAATAGTCATTTAATTAGGCCTATTTACAAGTGGAATAAAGTTGGAATGCTTCTCTGTAGTAGACAATAATTTTGATTGCAATCGGTGTCTTGTACAATATATAAAATTTATATAGGAACAACGATTCCTCCATTTTATTCACAAAGCTATAAATTCACTGATATAATATTTTCTAAAAAAAATAATAAATATTATAATATATTAAGCCATATAATAACTAAAGTGTCAATTGCACATAATGATTATAAAATTTCCGAAAATAAAAACAGATATTTAACGCGGTCGCCAGCTGTGCTGCCGATAAACTACGAACTACACGTGGATTGGCACGAAGTTATCCCTGCCATAAAACAACGACGTCACTATATTTTGAAATGAAGAAAACGCCTAGGAATGTGTACGATAACATTTATAAACATATAGAAAGAATAGAATAAGCTGATCACAGAAGTAATATACACGTACAGCAAGTATAATATAAGCCTTACAATATAGACAAATGGTAAGCTCTTGTCCAAGACAAATGAAACGTTACACTGACGGCTCGAGCTAGTAGACATTTAATGCATTAAGGCCTATGTGATTACAATATTATTTATTACTATTACCATAATACCACATTATTTCACATAATCAAACAACATTTATTATTCGTGAATAATGACACTAAGAACATCAATGTGAATTGCAAATGCATTTCCTATAACTTCCATTTATAAATGAATACAATAAAAACTTACTTCGCTTATCTACATAGAAACTATTTCATTGGAAATTATATTTAGAAGAATATCTGTTAATATTTTTTCTAATATATCAATTAAAGTAACAAACATCAATACATGGATTTTGACCTATTTTTTTTTACTTTTTTGTGAAATATATTTCCTTACAAGATTACGTCGCTTTCGGCAATTCCTTATTAATACCGGGTGGTAACAATCTCAATAAATTTTATAATCTCTAAATTTATAAACAATAATTACTCTATATTACAATAATGTCATCAATAAACGTCATGTTCTATTAATAAAACAAATTAATTAATATTTAGCATAAAATGTTAAAAGGTACATAGAAGTTAACAAATAATATTAAGATATAGGATTATAATTTGACATATAACATCCACGGCGCGGCGTGCCGCCCTAATAGACAATAGTTGGCCGAATCCACATCTTCAAACGTCTCAGTCGGAAGTTTGAATACTTAAAATTTTACTTAAAAACTCGGTTACGAAAGCCTTTAAAACAATCCTATAGACAGAAAGCATTTTATTTTAAAAAATCAGTCTCAATCGCATAAGGAGATGATCACAGCACACACACTGGAAACTCGTTGCAAGGCGAGGGGCCAAGTCCCTCTTAACTGAACTTTATTATTAGAGCACCTTCTTTACTAATTTGCTATGCTTAATTATGATAAAATATACGCAACAGACCAATTAAAAACTTTTATAAAAATATCAAGTGTTTGAAAAACATACAGAGCTATCTATGAAGACGAATAAAATCCATCGGAAGTGCAATTTCATAAAGCTATAAATAAAAATTCATTTTCATAAAATATACCAAGCGCACGATGCTAATATAACGGAATCGAGAACAGACTAGATACAAAAGTTAGAGAAAGTACGAAGATGCAAAGATTGCAACACTTTCTAAGATACAATTTACATTTTTGAAATGGCAACATCACATACATACGTATAAAACACCTATAAGTAGGGGGTGACAGCGCGTTGGGACAACACTCTTTTGAACGTCACGTAAAAATGCTAGGCCGTGGAGACGCGATACGCCGCGTCACAATCGATCCGATACAAAACGAACGTGAACAACGATTTGAGCTCGCTTAAAATATTTTAGAGAACATTTATATAGTTACGAAAATATTAGAAATTAAGATACACGTTTACACTAAGCGAGACATCGCACATCGATCCAGAGACGGCTATAAATATATGTAGTTACGCTAATTATGTACATTCAAAGGATTCACATGCAACGGTACGGAAGCGAGGGGACACTCTAAGCGGAACTGGCGTGCGAATCTCGACGACTTTAAATATAATTCATGCGTCGAGTCACAGAGACATATAAAAAGATGGCGACGCGTACCCTCGTCCGTACGGTCGAGACGATCGATTCGGACACCATCGCTACCGGCTAGCCCCTACCTAAATACAATAATTGCACTCCAAAAGCGACGTTCGTCGCGCGACCAAAATAGTGTCAATATGGTTTATAAAAATTGCACCGTACCTTGTTCCCGGATCGAAACCCTCCTCGTCGCACCGGCGATCGACTACGGACGAGCGGAGACGTTCCCCGCGTTCGACGAACGACAATAATCTTCGAACAATTCACAATACAACACCGAACAGGACCCGCGGTTCGAACGCAACGCACAGGTACAGGAGCGCGGCGACGAGGCGGAGGCACGGGCGGGCGGGCGGCTAGAGGCGGGCGAGCGCCCGCGGGCGCGCCGCCGCCAGCGCGCGTCACGGGCTCGGCTCCACCAGGCGCTGCACCAGCGCGGCCACGAAGATGGCCAGCAGCAGGAAGGCGGCGGCCAGCAGCAGCGCGGCGTGGCGCGGCGACAGCGCGCGCGCGGGGCGGGCGCGGCGCGGGCGCGCGGCGGGGGCGGGCGGCACCACCACGCGCGCGCCGCCCGACCACGCGCCCGCCAGCCCGCCGCGCACAGCGCACACGCGCACCAGGTACTCGCCGCTGTGCTCCAGCTCCTCCAGCTGGAACTGCGTCGCCGCGCCGGAGTACACCTGCGGGACGGACGTGTGCGTTATTCAAATTATTACATCGTCAACTTTAATTTTAGTTTTAGATCGCGTACATGTTAAGGTAGGTATATTGAAACTAAAATTTTAGTAGAAGAAACTATGAAAATACTTCAAAGAGCTCTTTACTATACAGGGTGTCCCACTTTTGGTATACTAAGCTCAAAGGAGGTTATAGTTTTGCATACGCAGAGTACGTTAATAATATGTACTTATAAAATTCCAGACGCATTTTTTTCAAATAGACGAATTCTTAAAATTCTACATGTACACCCCTAACAAGCAACCCGCCCAACTTTGCCACCTGCACGTGAGCTATAATTTAAGATTATGTTTCTATAGACAAAATGCTCACATTAGAGAAGGGGTATATGCCAGCTGCACCAAGCTAGAGAAGAAAACATGAATTTTCAGGAAAAATTTAGCAAAAATTTTTTGACGTAATTTTGTTGTCTAAGTATTTTTTTACGTGATCAGGGTATACAAAACGACAAGTCCCTTCGCGCTTAGTATACCGATAGTGGGACACCCTGTTTAAGAAATATATGAAGAGCTTTGAAGCTTTTTCTTTTACTAAACTTTCATAAGATATAATATTTTTTTGAGTTTTTTTTTAAATCAGTGTTAATTTGTTATTCTCTACAAAAAAGCTCTACAGCTCTTTTTTTGAGCTTTTTTACAATCAGTGTTAATTTGTTATTCTCTACAAAAAAAGCTCTACAGCCCTTTTTTTGAGCTTTTTATAATCAGTGTTAATTTGTTATTCTCTACAAAAAAAGCTCTACAAATCTTTCACTAGTCCACTCACATAAATTTGTGAGTTTTTGTTTATAAGAAAACACGTAGCAATGTTGTAAAACAAAATCGCTGGGCACTCACTTGTTTATAGACGGCATCCTTGGCGCGGGCGCACTGCAGCACGTACTCGGCGTCGTCGAGCGGCTCCCACTGCACGAGCGCGGCGCGCGCGGCGACCAGCGCCACGCTGGGCGGCGCCGGCGCGGGGGGCGGCGCCGCCCCCGTGCCGCACTCCGCCGCCGCCGACCACGCGCCGCGCCCGCCGCGCTCGTCGCTCGCGCGGATGCGGAACCAGTACGTCGTCGCCTCGCGCAGCTTCTTGACCTTGCACGAGCGCGCCGAGCCGCGGTACACGGGCCGGAAGTCGCGCGCGTCGGGCGCCCGCATCTCCACGCAGTACTGCGCGCCCTCCGCGGCGCAGCTCCACTCGAGGCGCAGGTAGTTGTGCGCGGCCTGCGCGCACCGCAGGCGGGGCGGCGCCGGCGGCCGCGGGCGGGTCGCCGCGCGCGCCTCCTCCGACCACTCGCCGAGCCCGAGCTCGTTGAGCGCCGCGACGCGCACGCCGTACACGGTGTCCGGCTCGAGCCCCTCCACGAGCTGCTCGGGCGTCGGCCCCTCCGTGTCGAACGCCTCCTCGCCGACCTTGACGCGGTAGGAGAGCACCTCGGCGCCGTGCGCGGGCGGTGTGCGCCAGTGCAGATGCAGCGAGTCGGCGGTCGCCTCGTGGCGCAGGCCGGTCGGCGGGCCGGGCGGGGCGCGCGGCATGAGCACGTCGCGGATGGCGGACCACGGGCCGCGCCCGGCGGCGTTGGTGGCGCACACTCTGAAGAAATATGGCGTGAACGGGGTTAATTTTTCGACTACGCAGCTCGTCTCGGCGCCGTGGTAGACGTGGGCGTACGAATCGTCGACGTTGATTCCGCTCATTTCGACGTGGTAGTCCATGATCGGCGCGCCGTTGGAGGCGGGGGGAGTCCACTCGAGGCGGGCGCTCCTTGCGCTCTCTATCGTGGCGATGGGCGGTTCGGGCGCATCTGGGGGCGCGGCCCTAGTCGCGAAACGGAGCGCCGCAGATGGTGGTCCGGCACCGACCGAATTGCACGCCGTCACCCACAGTCGATACTGGCAGCCCGGCACCAGCTCCCGCACCGTGCAGTCGCACTGCGGCCCCGTGTGGGCGAGCCGCACCAATCCGTCGTCGCCCGCGAGTTCGACGCGGTACTCTGTGATGGGAGCGCCGCCCGTGCACTCCGGGGGTCGCCAGCTTATCGAAGCAAGTGTGGCCCGCGGTTCGGCGACCAATTCTGGAGCGTTACTCGCCCCGGGCGTAGTCGCTTCCGTTGAAACCGTTTCGGTGACCGACCAGTTGCTCTCTCCCGCCACGTTAACGCAACGCACTCTGGCGCGATACGATGTTCCCGGTGACAGTCTATCACAGTGCGCTTCTCGCTCGGGGCCTTGGTAGGCGCACCTGTACCCCTCTCCGCTGTCCAATTCAAGCGTGTACGATTCTATGCTAGATCCTCCATCGTCACTGGGCGGTTCCCATTTAAGCCTAAAAGCACGGCAGTGCACCTTTCCTTTGATGGTGGGTCGGCCGGGAGCGCCTGGTTTCTCTGGCAGCGTTCGATAGGTGACCTCTATCGACCACGGGCCTTGACCGTCGGTCGTCTCGCAGCGCAGACGAAATCTGTAGTCGGTGGCTTTGCGGAGACCCTCACAGAGGTAAGTGCAATCTGCGCCGCTGTACACGGGCAGGAAGCCGTGGCCGCGCGCCGCGTCGTCCATCTGAAGGGTGAACTCTTCGTCGGAGCGGCGTTCCCAGTTGAGTTTGAGCGAGGTGGAGGTGGCGTCGGAGAGCGCGGGCGGGGCGGGCGCGGGCGGGGGCGAGCCGGCCGTCCACACCACGGTGTCCTCGCTCCACTCGCCGCGCCCGCACTCGTTGACTGCGGCGATGCGGAAGCGGTACCGCGTCTGGGGCCGCAGGTTGTTGACGGTGTGCTGTCGCGTGCGCGGCCGGGTCAGCTCGGCGAAGCCCTCGCCGGAGTCCATTTCGAGTATGTAGTGTGTGATGCGTGCGCCGTTGTCCGCGATGGAGGGCCAGCGCAGCAGGAGCGAAGTTCGTTGTCGTTGCGTGACGCGCGCGGGCGGCAGGCGGTCGGGGGGCGCGGGGGGAGCGCGGAACGTGGCCGCTTCGCTCGCTGCTCCTATCAGCTCCCCCGCTCGAATTTGCAGGCATACTGAGTATTCGCAGCCTGGCCTTAGATCCCTTACCCTGGAAAAAATCAAATACATATTGGGTAAGCATAATTGTTAAATGTACATTTTTAGAATAAGCCTGTATAAAACTTATTTTTTATTGAATAAAGTAATACTGCATAAAAACGTGTTTTATTTACACCTGTTACATAAATTTAAAAATGAGTTTTAAACATTGTGAACTACATAAATACAAAATAAATTTAACTTTTTTATATTGCAAGAAAATTCATCCAAAATAAATTTGTAAATGTTGTAAAATATTTAAAAGTAATAATTATTACCACTTTCCTTGAATCTATCAACTCTTGTAAATATTATGAAATAGTTACCTGCATGACAATGAGGGTCCACTGTATATAGCTTTGTAGCGTCCCCGATCGCCCAGCAGCAAGTCATATGTCAGTTCCACATTTGGTAATGTGACTCCTTCGGGTATCGGCGAGTTCCATTGCACAAGAGCACTTGTAGGTGTCATGTCACTGACCTGGAACGTAAATATACAATTGAGTATAGGATTTAAAAACTAGGTTTTAAAAAATAAATTTTCTATTAGAAATAATGTTTACATAAAAATCCTATTTCAAGTAAGATTTTAAGTAAAGTATTCAAGATCTTTTATATTTTACATAATATGAATATTAAAATGGTTCATTGGCAAAAAGCAGCTATCAATATTAGATTTAAATGATGTAAAATCATTTCAATTATGTTATGACTTATAAGAAGATAATATATAAACAATAAAAAGTCACAACACTAACCTGTGGGGTTCTTGTGGCCGACAACAGATCAAGTAATGCTTGGGTGTCGTTTTCATCGTCTCCTTGCACCGAAGCGCCCGCCGAGGAGCCCTCCCCTTCAGACCATGTTCCCGATGATGCACCACCACTCCCGCCCCCACGACCATTCAGTTCCTTGCGAGGAGACAGTGACGGTGTGCTCGCCCCAGAGCTTATTTCTAAAAATGTACAATGATTTTGTTTAAATTCATGAGAAAACTTACATTGCTCGCTTTGTTGTTAGACTAAATATTATAATGAAATTGAGAAATAAAATGAAATTTTATTAAAATAAAAACATGATTATAAAATAATGACAGCAGAATTAAGTTTGCTTGTAATATCATTAACAAATAAAAAATACTGATTA
Organism: Colias croceus; assembly: GCF_905220415.1. Lineage (NCBI taxonomy): Eukaryota > Metazoa > Arthropoda > Insecta > Lepidoptera > Pieridae > Colias > Colias croceus. The sequence continues at coordinate 4,287,560 of NC_059539.1, read as the reverse complement.
CATGCTTTTTTAAATTAGCATAAAAACCTGAATAAAGACTGAACAGTCAACATTACTGTTTATGAACACAAACACACCTGTCCCATTATTCCTACTATTCTGTTTCCTCTCTAATTTTTGTTTTAACTTTGTGTACTGGCGTTGAGTCCTTTCATCCTTTGGATAAATAGGGGGAGGTGGTGAATGCTGCATGTGGTGTGGTGGCACATGGTGGAAATGAGCCGTGTAGCCTGGCCCGTAGAAGTGTTGAGGAGCGCCTGCACCATTTGCTGGACCCTGGAATTTTAAATAAGAAACGCAATATAGCACACAACATAAAACATTTATTCACTTTGCTACAACACTGTTATAAAAGAAACCTGTCGTAGTTATAACTAACTGGATTATTATTCACAGATTAGAAAAGTGTTACGAAAGATTAGTTTTATGTTTGTAAACAGTGCCACGGCATAAACAAACGTACGGCTATTAAAATTTTAGATTTTATTCCCATATTTGTGAATGAAAAGTTATATTTTTTTGTATTTATTAACCACCTACCTTAGTTTTCTCTTTATCAGCGTTTGTTTCATTCGAATCGCACATTTTTAATAAAAACTACAGTAATTGCTTGTTGATATCAGTCAAGCTTGTCAAGAATGCGGAGTGAAGTATGGACGTCAGTGCCACGTAGTGCCAACTTGTACAATATTTACCGATAAGGTTACCAGCCGTAAAACGAAGCCAAAATCAGATAATACAATAATAGTAGCAAATGCAAATACTTAGCCGTTCATTTTATATGGTTGTATTATTTCTATGTATTGACGTTTTGTTCACGATATAATCGATAAACGAAGTGAATGTTTACATAGGTGAAACTTGGGTGAAACACATCATATTATTATGATATTATATTATTTCATAGGTCAAATATCTATGAAATTATATAATTACGATGTGATTTAAAACACTAGAATAAACTGATACCGTGAAAAAGATAAATTAAATAAATCCTTTTCGAAGTTCTAATTTATATTGAGCTGTTTATATCATTCATTCCTTAGATTTAAAAGAAACCTTCACATAAATGTGGTACTAAAGTACCCAATTATTACCAAAACTAGGGAAAACATTTCTGGAAGTTTGTAATGGCAATTTAGGGGCGTTCTATTACAATAATACCAACATTAAAATATAGCTTACGCAAGGGCAAGGGCTGTCATAAAAGGGTTAAGAGATTATTATTTAATACCTTCTTGTTTAATACGAATTCAAACATTTAGAATTAATAATTAATCAGGAATATTTTCTTTATAGCATTTTCAAAAATACCATTAATGCAAATTACTAGAGTTAGGTTAGTACATCAGATACTTATTAAAATTTCTGAATTACATAAAAAATGGTGCACAAGCTTCGCGTTGCTCAACGAGCTATGGAACGGGCTATGCTCGGGGTTTCTTTGCGTGATCGAATCAGAAATGAGGAGATCCGCAAAAGAACTAAAGTCACCGACATAGCCCACCGTATTAGTAAGTTGAAGTGGCGCTGGGCTGGGCATATAGCCCGCAGAACCGATGGCCGTTGGGGCAAAAAGGTTTTAGAGTGGCGACCACGTACAGGACGTCGCAGTGTGGGACGGCCATCAACGAGGTGGACAGACGACCTGATCAAAGTGGCGGGGAGCCGCTGGATTCAGGCCGCTGGTGATCGGTCGTTTTGGAAATCTTTGGGGGAGGCCTATGTCCTGCAGTGGACGTCTTAAAAGGCTGGAATGATGATGATGATGATGACATAAAAAAATTATTGTGCATATAGGTAATTATGTATTTCATAAAACTGAGCATAGAACATTACCTACATCACGTCACTATACAGGTCTAATCAAAATTAATAAAGTAAAAATCTGAACATTGATTTTTATACTCGAGTTTTAATGCCTATGTAAGATGCGAAAGTAACTCTGTCTGTCTGTCTGTTACTCAATCACGCCTTAACTACTGAACCAATTTGCATGAAATTTGGTATAGAGATATTTTGATACCCGAGAAAGGACATAGGCTACTTTTTACCCCGGGACATAGTGGTTTTACCCCGGAAATCCCACGGGAACGGGAACTATGCGTGTTTTTCTTTGACTGCGCGGGCGAAGCCGCGGGCGGAAATCTAGTAAAAACATAAAATCGTGATAACCATAAAATATTGTGATTTTTAATGAAGGTAAAGAATTTTTGGAAATTGTTTTTCGTATAAATCTGTTCTAGCTTTCATATTCTAAATTTTAGATGTAACCACTGACAATAGCGAAGCCACCGGCACCGAAGCAATGCCGTAACTAAGTTAGAGTACCTACCTACCTACCTATTGTGTAGAATTTTAAAATAGTTAATAATATAAAGACTATAAAATACAATTTGCCAAGATAAATATTTATGAATTTATGGTTTTTTCACGATAAGTAATTACTGTAAGTAGATAGGACACTTATTTAAGTTTTAATTAAATCTGTCCCTTTCGGGTGGATCAATATAGAGTCTACAGGAGTCGGTTACCTACTAACATACAGGTGAAATAAAGCATGTTAAAATACAACAGCGGGAGATAGCAAAATATGATCTCGATGGATAGATGAATAACTTAATAGAACACAGCCTTTGCCAATAACATCAGTAGGGTCATCCGACCATTCATCAGCCAATTGAAGTTTTCAATTGCTGAATTTTAAGCGAAACCATCGTTTGTTCCATTCTAATCCCTGCACGGGTGAGCTGTTCCTTTGACTTAGAACTTACATATGGGTGTGGTGGCTGATGGTGAGGCGGCGGTTGATGGTGGGCTGGCGGGTGGTGAGGCTGGTGATGGCCGTGGTGAGGGTGCTGCGCGTGGGGGTGGGCCACCAGGTAGTGGCGCATCCCTTCGTCCAGGACTGGCGGCATTAGTTGCGGCATCATGGCTGCTGAGGTCACCACCGGCATGCCACCTGGTAAGTATAGGTTTTTATAATAACAGACAAAAGATAAAAATAGGATAATTTTCATCATTAATCATACTTTATACTATAACAGAAGTACAGCTGTAGCTTTGCAATGAAATTAAAACTCTGTGTAGAGAGTAACAATATTTAAAAATTTTTCGGAACTGAAAAATACCTATATTAAATAACATACTTATAGATAGATTATCGTTTAATCACTTTAACGATTTATTGATTTATTAATGGATTGTAAGAATTACGTATCTAATCTCAGTTTTGTTTTCGTTTTTTGCATTTACGTAAGCATAACGAGATATCTTATCTTATTCAATTTGTTTTTGTTTACAAAAATTAAAAATACTTCAATTATGTCATATCAAGCGATTTGATTTCCAGGCAGTTTTAAAGCCGAATAATAATATAACATGTAATGTAACAATATAACAAGAGCTTATTGTGTGACAACGGAAGACATGGGACACCAAGCGTAGCATGTCTCAATTTGCCATCGACGCCGTCTGTTCCGCTTCGTAAATTCGCATATTCGAATGATTCGACAATTCGCAGTAAGCGCACTTTATATGTATAATTAATTGTAATTTGCTAATTAATATTTTGTGATAAATTTTATTTCAATTAGTTTCTCAGATATAAAGATGTGCAATGTAAGCTCAATGTAAGTTCTGTGCTAGGTTTTCCAGATTAAAAATAACAATTTGCAGAAAATCAAGGAAACATGCCAGGAGGATAGCTATCGTTTCCAGAATAATTTATTGTTATTCCAACAAATTTTACCACATGGTGCTGATCGATTTTCATGCTATGTTACTCGTTCTCTGCTCTTAACTTGTTTAGATTAAAATAGACTCTTTATATTATTCTATCGCTCACTTTTCATTGTCTTATTGAAATGTTGCACTCTACTACAAAGTACAAAGCTCTGAAGAAAAATAAATCAACTGAAAAAGTTGCCTTTGCCTTTTGCTCTTGCCATGTATGTAGGGGACGTGGCTATGCGTCAGGTGGTTCATTCAGCAACTTACTGTAATCAGCGTGCATGGTGCACATGTGCGTATGCTGCGGATGCTGCTGCGGGTGCGGACACATCTCTGGCGGCACATAGTACGGTTCAGGCGGGTAGTACTCGCCGTAATAGCCGTCGGGAGCGCCGCCCGCACCCCCGCCCCCCTCCGCCACGCCCACGCCCACCATCGCTTCCTCTAGCAGCTCATTGCACGCCGCCGCCCGCGACGCATCCGTGGCGCCGGCACACGTGCCACACGTCCGTCAATCTGCAAAGATACAATCGGGGATTATGCATGGGCATTTCATAACCAACTAATGATCTAACAAGGCTTAATGCTCTTAATATGTTTATCCACACATAAAACAATGGTACTTGTGTGAGTATAGTAGGTTAAGCAGCGGAGCTTGTGGTTGAACGTATTGCCATTTGCCTGTGTTATAACATCTGCTATAGCATGAGTGATGACCTACTGAGGCTCAAGCTCAACAAGTGACCTATGTCTCTGGCTTATCATGCAGAAAAAAGATGATTGCCGCAAATAAGAAGCACAGAAAAACTTGTGATGCCCTTTATACGTCTTGAAGTCGGTTCCGTAAACATAGATAAAGGCATAAAGAAGGATTAAGAACATTAATCGGGGTCTAATTACATTAACCGCATAACAAAAATCGACATCCGCGTAAGCGCATCGTGACGGTATTTGCCTTTTAAATGGTTTGCTGTCATGGAGTTTCACGACTTGTACGTCGATGAGCCCACAATCTATGTCAGTGATTATGGCATCAGTATCTTGACGTCTTTGTTTATGCTCGATGGAACGGCTTACGTATATCATGTATTTAAAACGTAAAGGAACCTTTTAAATGCACTTACTAGAATATAAAATTTACGTTTCTTCATATTCTTATTATTGGATAATAAACGCATTAGGTATAAATCTAAATCAGTGACATCTTCAAATTCAAAGGCTGACCTTTGCTAAAATGAGTAAAGCTGGTGTAGAAAAATATGAATTATGTAGTTGACCATCTGCCTGTCCTACTTATTTCAGACAGATAGTAAATTCCCTTGAATTTACGATATTCGAGCCGATAATGCAATCGGGGTTTCCCCCAGTAACAAGAAACTAAGTTCTGATAAAGCGTTTCCTTACTCGGTAAACAAACTATTCACGTTTTTTAAGCGCAAACTATGTATACCTAGTATGTAAACACATTTTTATATTAAAACTACAACAAGGAACGTTATGGTTTTCGAGTAAATTATGGTACATATTAACATAGGCATGTCGTTTTAAATTTGCCTAGATTTAGAATGTCTTAATCAAAATTAATAGGAAGAAAGATTTGAACTCCGACTTTGAAGCCATACTACCTACGTCTTCAAAGGCTTTAGAGTTGCGTACTTATTGAAAGAAGTAATTTTCAAAGGTTTGTTTTACAATTTTATGTAAAACTTATTAAACGCAATCGGGTTTCTTGTTTTTACAAACTTGCCATATTTCTTTCGCAATGTTTATACCAACCCCTTGCTTCTAAACGAGCTTTAGGAAAATGATGAACATAATTAATTTTTTATTGTAATATAATATATTTACATAACGTATTGAATTAGTAGGTGTGGCGTGGCGAGGAAAAACCATCAGTCTTCTGTAAAATAGTTATTGATATGCAATTTCTAAGAATAGCTCGATAATTTGTTTACAACGTTGAAGAGACGCTCCCAAGTGGATATCGATCTCAGAAATTGTGTATAATGTCTAGCATTAGGTATTTACCTTTACCTTACTGACGTTGATGTAGATTAAAAGTGTTAAGAACAACGAACAAGATTGAATGTAGGTACATAATATTATATCGATAATCCCAAATGGATCAAAAGGCGTTTTGAAAGAGCCCAAAAATCACGTACCTAACTACATTGTTCGATGCTCTATTCAAAGAACGTAGAAGAGGCGTATTTGAGACGATCATTCATCGGTTGATTATGTTTAATTGAATAAACGGCGAGGTGGCGATGGTGCGTTCGCGCCGGATTCCGTCCTCTTGTTATGTAAATATCTCTCTGTCCACTCCGTCCGGCAGGGTCATGGACGGCGGCAGACGCAAATATAGTCAAAATATTTGTTGGTAGTTAACACGTATAGAATTTACATTTCAAGGTTATTTAAATGTGCAAGTAAATTTGTCTGTCTGCCGGTCTGTTTGTTCTTTTCGAAATGTATGGAATGCCTATAAGAAGACTTTCACTTCAACCTAATAAGTAAAAAAATGTTTGTAACGGCAAAAGAGGAAGGTTTAAAAAACATACGCGGGCAAAGTCGCGGTCATTTAGCAAGGGTGAAATAATATAAAGAAGAATGCAGCTTCGTATTGTTTCTGGCGTATGGAGACGTTAAGAAAACAAAACAAAAACTTTCTATACTTGGTATCCGTATTGATTTCATGCTAGCATAGCCAATTTAGCGGATACGTTTTTATGATACTCCTATCGGGGTTCGGATAATTGAAACGTGAGTATTGAATACCTAATCTCGCTGCTGACGCACATATCGCCATTTACACAGTTATGACGATTCTCTATTAAGATCTTAACTATGTATTTGTAATTGTAAAATAACATTTTTCTTGTTAATATGATACACTTTGAAACCATGAAGACTCAAACAGTAGGTACCTACATCTGTTATGAAAACTAATTCAGCGTTATGTTATCTCCCCATTATGGATGAAATGTAAAGCTGTTTATACATTTTTAAGATAATATTATACATTGTAAGTACTAACATAACAATATTTAACGTTTTATACAGAATTTTAGTAAGTATTTAAAAATCGGTTACCACTGCGGGCACTGTTAAGGGGCCTTAGTACCTACTAAGGCACGGCAAAGACGGCAAAATGGACTGTTTTCTATGAGCTATAATTGAAAATATTGAAGTTTTTTCGCACTGGAATTTCTAATATGTATTACAGAACATATGTGTGATGGGATGACTGTTTCCAAAACACGATTGGAAACATTTTGCTCGATAAAAAAAAATCCTGAAGTTACCTCTAAAATATCATATAAATGCTCATTACAACCGTATTTTACGATAATAATTCGTATAAAATCACAAATACATAGGTATTTACCTGGTCGATTTCGTGACTGTTTTAGATTTAGAAAATACTAAATATTTTCATTCACTTTTTGATAAAAATGTGAATGGCGCTTACGATTTTTAGTTTGGAGCACGTTGATTCCATACTAAACGCGGACCCCCTCACCGCTTACCTCAGGCCCGAATAGCTGAATTTTCGCTGACCGCCTAACCCCTCTTAACAAGTACAGCTCTCTTTTGTTTCACTATGTATCAAACACTTTATTCACAGATCCATAAATTATTCATTAAATATTTATGATATTTTAAAGTCTTACTAGTTAATTCAAAATTAATGTTTTATCATAATTATGTGGTTATTTGTATTCAATTCAGAAGACAAGTTACCTATTTTATTAGTTACATACCTATATGATAAAACGAAATTACGTATGGGTCTACCTACTATCTAATGCTATCCTCAGTAGATGGCTCGTGATTTTATCGGAATCGCTAAGTGTATTCCATTGGAATTTCCAAATGTCAAGAAGTGCAAAAGGAAGTTATCTAAACGCTTCGCTTGAATCGAGAGTCGAGACGTTTACTTCTGCGAACTCATTAACATAGCGAATGTGAGGACGCGGCACGAACCGGCCTACTATATACCTATTTATACATTTATATACACACTTCGTTGACTGGCAGCTTAATTACGAGATTAAATAATTATTTAAGCAAATACCAGCAATTTACCATTAACGATTGGTTAATTTTATTACCTGACAATTTGACTGAAATAGGTATTAAAATATGTCTTAGCAATATTTCAAATGTTAGAATAGTTTGGTAAATTAAATTGAAATAATATTAACGTTATATCATAAACCTCCATCGTAAAACTTGAGCCGGTTGAGAATAAAGTGTATGATTCAGATTCTGTGAACTATTTTATGTGTTAACTATTGCTTTAAATTGAATCTAGGTTTATACCAAAAGAATGATCTGTGATCGTCTTTTTATGGTGCAGGTATACGTAGAATTACTGCCACAGATTAGGTACCTACTTACTACCGATGAAATGAAGTACCTATTCGGTCATTTTTACAAAGAATACTTTAATACTTTAATATCTCCATGTACACCAATGTAGATAAACGAGAACATTCAACGATGTAATACAACATAAACGTGTTAAACTTTTTTGAATAAGTATTCATTATAATATTATATAAATGGCCTATAACCTATATTTAGAATACATACACATAAAAATTATTGCGTGGGATTCTCTTTCTCATTTGTAATAATACAAATATATATATATACATTTAATTGGAACATTAGCATTTAGAATAACCAATGCCACAATATTGTTCCGTTTTGGTAACCAATAAGAGTACCTACATTTATATTTCTGATCAATATTTCATCGTTCAATATTTCACATTATTAGCACAACTAGTCCACAAAGTCAACGTTTGATATCGATAGCGCTGTCATGAGTAACGACTCATATCCATTTTCTCAACGAAATATAGAACTTTGCTTGCTTGATCCCCAATTTCAAACCAAATAAGAGGAGCCTCAACTGTAATCCCTGTTTGACGAACACGATGTAGATTTGTTTTTATTGAGCGTCAGACGTCAGTATTATATGCATTTGAGTATGTTTTTGAAATCAGTATAGAGTTATATTTGCGTCATTATATTTATTTATTGTAATATATTTAATTTACCGGAGCATAAAAACTTTCCTGTAATTATGATAAGTCATATCATGATACGAATTGAAAAAAATATAAAAATATAGTATTGATTAAATTTTCCTGCAATTTTATAAAAGACTAGCTGTGCCCGCGACTTCGTCCGCGTGGAATAGCGACTGCATAGTAGTTACTACTTTACATACAATTATGTAGTAAACACGTACTACCATAAACAATTCATAGAATTGTTAATAGAATTTATTACTAATCTAAGCTAAAAAACTTACGTACTTTCCGGAAATCTGGGGCATTTTCCGGGGATATCCGGAAAATGCGTGAAAATGTTCGGGAAAAGCGTGGAAAATGCCTGAAAAACCTCCGGAAAATGCCAGGGAAATGTCTGGAAAATATCCGGAAAAGCGTGGAAAATGCCTGGAAAATCCCCGGAAAATGCCTGAGAGATGCCCAGAAAATGCCCGGAAAATATTCAAAAAATGCGTGGGTCCGCCTAAAGCAAAGGGGGCGCAGGACTTAGAAAATTTTTGATGGAGTTGGTGTCATTATAACACCTATTTATTATTGTTTTATCGTAAAGATTACGCAAATTTATGCATGTTTTATAGAAAAAACTTTTTCTCTAAAATCAAAAATGGCTGAGATATTCGCCCTCAAAGATTGATTTTGCGCGTCGACGGAGCCCCGCTTCGCGGGGCTCCTATTACTGTGTAGTTTTTTTTTAAGAAACCTAACCTAACCTAACCTAACGGCTAACCTAACCTAAACCTAACCTAACGTAACTGTTGATTAGTTGCCTACGTGCAGCTCCCTTGAAAACCATCAATCTTTGAGGGCGAATATCTCGGCCATTTTTGATTTTAGAGAAAAGTTGTTCCTATAAAACATGCTTATATTAGCGTAATCTTTACGATAAAACAATAATAAATAGATGTTATAATGACACCAACTCCATCAAAAATTTTCTAAGTCCTGCGCCCCCTTTGCTTTAGTCCAACCAAATGCGTGAAAATGTCCGCAAAAGGCGTGGAAAATGCCTGGAAAATTCCCGGAAAATGTCAGGGAAATGTCTGGAAAATGACTGGGAAATGCCTGAGAAATATATGGAAAATATCCGGAAAATGCGTAAAAATGTCCGGGAAAAGCGTGGAAAGTGCCTGGAAAATCTCCGGCAAATGTCTGGGAAATGTCTGGAAAATATCCGGAAAAAGCGTGGAAAATGCCTGGAAAATGCCTGGAAAATCTTCGGAAAATGCGTGAAAATATCCGGAAAATGCGTGAAATGGTCCGGAAAAGGCGTGGAAAATGCCTGGAAAATCCCCGGAAAATGCGTGAGGAATTGCCCGGAAAATGCCCGGAAAATATCCGAAAAATGCGTGAAAATGTCCGGAAAAAGCGTGGAAAATGCCACTTCAAATTTGCGAAGTAATTAAAGCAGACAACCAAAAAAAGAAAAAGAAAGCTAAAATCTTTCATATTAAATGTTTAAGGGATATTCATATTTCATATGTACTTAATGTAAGGGTTTGAAGATATTTTTTTTGATATTTCTCGATTTATTTAAAAAAAATGATTACGGCCATTATTAGGTTAAGTACTTTCGATATCAGTTTAAAGTTTTTTGTTATCTGTAATACTTACAAAAAAAAATCGCCTGTGCACACTGAACGATTACACCTAGTACATGAATGCCTTAGCAAATGTTCGCCGTGATTATTTAAATGATCATAATTTTTTTATTAATGAACCAATTGACATGAATTAAACACTAAATGACAAAAAAAATTAACTACAGTTTTGGGTTCGGGATCAATTTAATAATTACACCTGCTAATATTTTTTTTACATATTTTCATTGTATAAAATCGTAACATAACTTCCTTTATGTATTGTTCTATTAACACATGGATAATAATATCTTCCCAAGGTACTAAATTTTAATAAAAAAGTTGTTTTTGTTATTTATATCTAAAAAAGAGTAGTTATATTAGACAGAAATAAACATAAAATTTTTATAAGTTATGGAAGCTGAATGTAATGCAAATGGGCAAATATAAAAGTAAAATTAGGTATTTAAAATAAATAAATGAAACAACTACCAATTACAGAAAAACTTCTTTTTCGGTTGAAAATTGCTGGATCATGAGTATAATTCTTTATCTCTTACCTTGGGCAGTCTGGAAGAGATCGCTAGTAAGCGATAAGACCGCCTTATGTACATACCGTGTTAATCCATTTGGTATGATTGTAAATATTTTACGTATATTACCTAAATTGATAAATAATATGTACTCTGATCCCAGTACTATCTGTACCGCGAAAGCCATAACGATAATAAAACAACAGTAAAGCACGAATAAAAATCATACTTGTACAGTAGTTGTGAGTGCAATATTTACGTTTCAAAATAACATTTTTTTTGGTACTAAAACGTAGGTAGATTCTCACGCACGCACGCTGATACGTGGTTGGCTGCCCCTTTTCTCATTCCCGAAAAATATCCTCTAAAATTACCCAAGATTCTTCCAATGATTGTACCATACGTTGGAAATTAACTTTAGTCAACAATTGACCACGCGCCAGGATACTTATTTCTACTACATCCTCATGCAAATCGTTAATTTTTTATGAACATTGAATCTGTAAATAAAAAAAAATGAAAAGATTACTTTACCTTATTTTATTAAAAAGCTACTAACAAATAAAATTCTATCAAGAACTTAAGTGACCTTCTTTGGGCGTATAATATAGTCTTGTAAAAGTTATACATAAAAATAAAATTTCATCATTTTCTTATTTTGTCGTAACTTCAATTCTAATTAAAAACATGAGTCTAACTATATAATTAATTATGTATAAAGAATAAATATAAAAGCCACAACTTACCTTTTGTGGGAACGCAAGAAGGATTTTATAAAATGTCACAATTAACTGTTAATGGTGTCTTGTTTGACATCAAATAATAAACATCTACCCTCACTTGTAAAATTTTAAATATAATATATTCACATAAAATATAAGCACATGAAGTGGACTCTGGGAAGACATGGGTTAAAAAGTTAAATAAATAAGTACAATTAAAAACCCCACCAACATCATATTATTTAATTCTTAATTATAAATTTGCAAGAAGCGTTAAATATGTAAATTGATTTGATTTTAATGAAGTCTCATAGATGGCGCTGTTTCATATTTGTCTTTATACTACTAAGATTCATTAAACTGTTTCTCTGCCAAAATTACGTAAATGACGTAGTTTTTATAGTGTAAAGCTAGATAATAGCGTGGCTTACCCAAAAACAACATTTAAACATGAGTCTTTAGATTGTACGCTGTGTAATACACGGAATACGTTAGAAAAATAAAGGTTCACAGCTCCTCCCCCGGAGGTGATAGCATGATAATGTGTATATAAAAGCCTCACCCGACCTGTTAGTAATATTCATGCAAAATTTGAAGTCAATCTATGCGGTACTTTTCGAGATTAGCTCGGACAAACATACAGACAAACAGACAAACAGACAAACCGACAAACAGACAAACAGACAAAAATTCTAAAAACTATGTTTTTGGCTTCTATATCGATTTTAGATCATGGATTATGTATTCTTTTAAAAAAATATTCAATGTACAGTTTTGACTTTCCTACGATTTTATTATATGTATAGATATTACTTAATACTTAATAAGTTGTGTTGTCAATGTTTACATAATTTATCAGATTAACAGCGGTACTGTTGCATGATAAAATTTTACTTATCTAATCTGCTGGATCATCCACTAAAATAACAGACAATGTTTCACCATCTTTGGTCGAGTACTTCAGACTTCTGAGTGAATATAGTATGAATTGCAGAGTCGCTGTTATCTGTTTCTTTATAAACAAAAGAGCGTTGTAATGATTAACGATAGGATCATTCTTGTTCATAATGCTTGGTACATGAAAATTCATTTTTGTAAGAAAACTGTTTGTTAAAAATGTAAAATGTGACGCCTTTTCGAAATACTACCTTTTCATTTCATTAATGGATTGCCATTGTTCTCAAGTCTGATGTTTATGCCTTTATCATTTTATAATAATATCCATGTAATAAAATTATATTATATAAAAATGTCTTATTGTGAATAATGATTTCATAACTAGATAAATTAATTACCAATTAAAAGCTACAAAAAATGTCTTATAAAGCTTTTCCGTTATTTCACACATTCCCTTTGTCATTAAATTAAACGTATTTTATGGTATAGATGTAGAGAAGGTACCTACTAATAGCCACCCACTTCAGAGTTCAGGGTAGGTAGAATTGATTCAGGGCCCAGGCTCCCCGGGCCGCCCACGGGACGCCCCGGGTCGACGCGGCGCCCACGCATTGACGTTATTATATCCTACGGTTCTGCTGAATAACAGGTATTTTCCTTTATACGCCTACTGGATTTCTGTCATTCAGATATCATGTATCAAATTAATACATTGCCGTGTCTCGTTCTACCATTTAAATATAATTTTTGCATAAATAAGATAAGATGTTAATGATATCATGATTTATAGGTTCATTTATGTAATTTTATTTTCACATTAGAACAAAAATGCCTACAATATGTAAAAGAGCTTTAAATTACTTCGATAAACTATCAAATGTTGCAAATATAAATAAATTATCGCATAAATATGCGAAGGAAAAATACATAAGAGTAAAAAGCTCGTTCGAAGGTGACGCCCTTGTTACTGGAACATGATTGATATAGGGTCGAATTGCGTTATGCGCGTTACAAATCTATGTCTTGATGTGTACAAATAGAGCAGACTTACAAAATTACATTTATACAATTATCCTGGCGCCAACCAGGCATACTACGGCACATTTAAACCGGAAATGGCGTGCACTTGAACCGTAGATGGCCTATTCCTGGATCGAGGCCAATGACGCGACTGGGAGCTATCTATAATAGAACTATAAACCCGCACGGCCTCCTACTTATAAAAATCATCATAGAGATCAATAGCAGCCTCAAGTAATATGCCATGGAAGTAAGAATAAACTTTATATAGAAATGACATCGAGAAACAAACCCACGCTGGCTGGTCCACTGCGGCCATCGAAACCTGTGATCGAAACCAAAAACAATTGAACGAGCCTCCGAGACGAGCCGTTGCATTATATTTAATAATTCGCGAGCTTTACAAAACAGGACATTACAATTTTAACATTTAACATAGCTTCCTGAGAAGGCCAACCAGGTAATTATAAGAATCTGAAAGGCAAATGGCAAGGTCGTAATGAAAATTTAATTGTTATTTGGACACGGCTTAATGCCCTGAAGTTTTTTTTCCTATAAAATATTAAAATTGTTTTTAATGCGAAGATATTTTATTTATTTATTACCGGATGCTATAGCATATCTAGATAGCTTCTAAAGTATTTGTTCCATATGGCAGACTATACAAGTAACTTAATTTTCTCCATCTTTTCTATCAACTTGTCGCGTATATTCAAATAAGAGAGAAAAATAAAAAAATAATTAATATTCTTATTGAGTGATAGAAATATTATTTCGTTTCGAAGAACGTAAAGAGGCGGTGAAAGGAGACTTGATCTTCAAAGTTACCTTCTACCTACGTAGAATTATTTATTATATGTGTATATTATTATTTACTTCGTAACAGCTCGACAGGTCAATAGCCTCAAATTAAATTAGCAAGCTTATAAAAAATACATAGAAATCTGTACACGAGTGTGTAAAAAATATCAATATTATTCATATTATTACAGATAATATTCCCGCCTAATTATCTATTCCACTTAAAATTGTTATCATTAATTACAACACGACAAATTAAACATTTCACATAACTTTCTAACAATTAAGTGCAGTGATAGCGGCATGATAGCATTTGTTCAAATATGTATGACTGAGTCACTAAGGTAAATACACGTTGTTTATAAAAGATAATGTTTATGAAGCACTACGGTTTTACATAAACCCATTGCATACGTAGGTACCTAGTTGGAACTTCATAGCCTAGTCTTGTCACAATACAAATAGCAACCGTTATCATTTGGCAAGTCGCCGAATGAATCATTTATCTGGTTGCAAAGTCAACTTCTCTAATAATTACGTGTCACAGTTTAGTTTATAATATTACTAGCTTACCGCCCGCGGCTTCGCCCGCTTTGTCTCAAACCTAATAAATTATACACTAAAACCCACCTATTAAATCACTCTATCTATTTAAAAAAAACGCATCAAAATCCGTTGCGTTGTTTTTAAAGATTTAACGCGAGGTATTTCAACGCGAGGCAAGATTTTAGGAGGTGAAGTGTGGGGGGCCGTTCGCGTGACTCGCGCTCCTCGCGCTCGCGCGCTCCTCGCGTCGTTTGTTTTTCGTAACGTTAGCGCTATGCCACAGTGTAAAATATATCAAAAGTAAATTTTGATCAATTTTTATTATGTAAGCAATGTAAAAGTGTTTGTGTCAGATTGTAAATATAAAAGTAAATAAAGTAAGCATTTACAACTTTATAAACTGAGATAAGTAGGTACTAGGAATTTATTAATTAGCACAACATAATTATGGAAGTACTTGGTGTAACTAATAAATATTACTTGCTGCTACCAGTAGAAGCTTAGAGTATTATATTAGAATAGTATAGAGCGCGTGTATTGCACAAATTGCTTAGTGCGCATCGAAGGCAGATGAGCTATAGATACTATATAGATGTGTGTGTGACAAATAGGGATGGGTAGGTATCAATTGCGTGTTGAGCTATCGATAAGTTATGTAAATAAATATGTAACATAAGAAAATATATTGTTCAATATGTTATTAAAGGAGAAATGTATGAAGAAAGTATAAATATATGTAATTTTAAATAATAATGTAAAGTCTTCTATTAATTATAAGTAGTTTAAAAAAAATGTATAATTGAAATATCTGAAAAAACGTGTGGACTTCTTAAATATTAAAATTAAGAAAATAAAAGATCGGGTTTAGTACTATTTTTTAATAATAAATCAAATAATAATAGTATTTAATGTTAAATAAAAATAAGAATTAATTAATAATTTAAAATGGAATAATAAACAATATAAATATATATCAATTCTATACCTACCAAAACCTTCAAAAATCAATTTAGCGGTTAAAATATAATATCGTAACATTACATACTTTACATTTACACTATAATACATTCGCATTCATAATATTAGAAAGTGTATGATACAAAACACAACACAAAATTATTTTTAATATATTTTTAAAAGAGTTTTAATATTAAAGTCAAATATTAATATGTTAAAATATAGTTTTTCTTGTAAACTATCGAGTACAGCGTTGGTCAAGACACATAACTACGATCACGTGGCGGCAGTAAGGTGTGCGAAGGGTGCGCGAGCGAGCCTGCGCGTGTCCGCCTCCCATTTCCCCTTGTATTTATTATCTATTATCTATTTATTTAATCAGGCATAGTATGGTGCTGAAACGAGACAAACTTTTCAATGAACTATAATAACAATGATTATGAACTAACTATTATCATCTATTATACAGTAAAAGTTCCTTATTCGCGCTTCCTTTATTCGCGTTTTCACTATTCGGGAATTAAAAAAATGCGACCCAATTTCTATATTCGCGACTAAAAATTTTTTTATTCGCGGATTTAATAAGTACATACATAATAATAAAATTATTCCAATAGGTATCTAACCCAATATCCTTGTCAAATGGACTAATAAGAAAGTAAAATAGATCTTATTACAAGTTTGCCTAAAGTACATAATAATATTATGTTGTTAAATGATATCGCCGAGGCCTTTGACCCAAGCCGCCTTTGTCGCAAGGCGCCTTTGCCGCGATTGATGTTTTTGAGAATGTAAATAAACAGAATGGAAGCAACCTTATAACTCAATAAATAAAGTATATTTTTAAATGTAGTTCCGTTTATAGTAAAAGCCGCTTTGCGTGTTTTAAGGTGCGTATAAATTAAGCGCGGCAGCCGCGCGAGCCAATGTTCGACCAGAGTTGACGATCATTTGCTGCGCGAGCCAATATGTAGATATATTTTAAGTTGAACGTAGTTGCCGCGCGCGGCAGGCGATCCATCACGAACATCTCTTCTGTAGGACGCCAAAAGTATAGTCATTTTCTTTTTCAAGTCAGGAATAGGTATATCTATTTTTTTACTGATTTCTACCCACGCATCATACCTTACCGATTTATTGTGGTATTGGGAGGAAATCTGTTCCACAAAAATTCATCAGCGCCATACAATTGTATTAGTAAACGGCATTTTTCGTTGTCTATTTTTACGTATACGCCGCGCGAGCCGAATCACCAAAATTACAAAACGTCCACACGGCGCGCGAGCGAACGACTGAAGCTCCTTTGATGCGGTCTCAAAAACCGACAGAGAGCGGATTGCCCCGCGGCACGTTCGAGCGCGGCAATGTTCGGGTCGCCGCGCGCGGCGATCCCGTCTACATAGTGCGCGGCCGCCGCGCGCGCCTATGTTCGATGGTTTGCCGCGCTTAATCTATACGCGGCTTTATTGTTTCGTCTTTCACATTCGTTACAAAAATTGTGATCGAGTAACGTCTACTGCACTCTTCCTAGTTTATAATGTCAACTAAAAAAATGAGACACGAAAAAATCTCAATCGTCACATAGGAACGTATAACGTAGAACCTATAATCCCATATAATAATTACCATTCCGTATTCACGGTTTCTGTATTCGAGGCATATATTTTATGGAACATATACCCCGCCAATAAGGAACTTTTACTGTAGTGACTAATAATTATTATTAGTCAATAATCATTATTATTTGACTATTATCAATTATTTTTTAACTAATAATCATTATTGTTTTTTTCCTTAAAATAAACAACTGTAATTAATAATTATACCCCAAAATTATGCAAATAATACACCAATTACGTAATAATAATCCATACTAATATTATAAATGCGAACGTAACTCTGTCTGTCTGTCTGTTACTCAATCACGCCTAAACTACTGAACCAATTTGCATGAAATTTGGTATAGAGATATTTTGATACCCGAGAAAGGGCATAGGCTACCTTTTATTGCGAAATATGTACCACGGGCGAAGCCGGGGCGGACCACTAGTATTATATATATAAAACAAATTATTATAAACTAAACTCTTATTTCACAGTAACGCAGCTTTTATCGTTTTGAAATAAAAGCATACGAGGTGAAACTTTATGACCAACTGATATTTTTATTCTGTGTCATCAAGTAACTACGTTTTTATCATATTACTCAATTTACATTCCGTTTCTTATAGTTCTCTTTTCCTGTTCTTTTTTTTGATACTGACACTGCTTTCTTCCGAATTTTGTTTGTTTTGTTACCCATTTTCAATAATTTACCAAGGATAAATACCAAGGATCAATTTCGACACCAAAAAGGAAGCACAAGCGGATTGACTATTACGTATATGAGATACACGCTTATCGTTTTGCTACTTATTATTATGTGCAAATAATTGTTTAGTGCGCGTCTGTTAAGAACGCGAATAAAGTCAAATCACCAATCAACATTTAGTTGATACGTGTAATATTCAAGACCAAATATAAAAAATAAAATATATGTAAAACTTGATGATATTTTCGATTATATTGTCAGATCAAAAACATAAAATATTGAAATTGACTCGATAGAAAAAATTCACGAAGTTACCTCTAAATTTCACACTTTTACGTTTTTTACTTGACATGGTAATGCCTATTATGTTCTTTTTTTCATAAACAATTATATTGAAACATTTGTGAGAACTTTGTCCGACCACTTTTTTAACCGACTTCAAAAAAAGGAGGAGGTTATCAATTCGGCCGGTATATATATTTTTTTTTATGTATGTACACCGATTACTCCGAGGTTTCTGAACCGATTTACGTGATTCTTTTTTTGTTCGATGCGGGATGGTGTCGAATTGGTCCCATAAAAATTTTATTCGGATAGGCCTAGTAGTTTTTATTTTATGAGCATTTTTGTCTGTAGGTATTTGTAAATTTTGCAAGTGCAAGTTTGAAGTCGGTTGTTTTTAACGCAGTTATCACTTGTTGTAATTACTTTTAGTTTTGGTTTAATCACGATAAATCACTTTTGGCGCTTACTATATTTTTAATTACGCAAGAAATCATCTTGCATCGCACGTTCCGGGAGCTAAAAACATAATTCTATTTCATACATCAGACGCTATCAATCCGTTGAGACGAGTAGACCATGCTCAAATTGCTGTGCCGCGCGCCGATTTTTTAATAATATTGTTTCAATATTGTTTTTTTGAAAATGGTACACAACAAAAGAACATTGAAACTTCAGAAACGAGAACTAAAAGAGATTCATATTTAAATGATATCTAACTAATTTTCGAAGATAAGTTAATATAGTATTGTAATCATATTATTAATAAATAATTATTAGTTATTTATAATAAATAATAAATTATTATTTATTATTAATATGTATTAATAAAAAATACGACTTTCGATTCATTTCAGAAACTTTATGCAGGTGAGTTTAGATATTACATAAATATATGTAATATCTAATCACACTCACACGAATTTATGCATAAATTCGTTTCCGTGGGCTGAATATTGACGCGACGATCTTAGGTATACAAACATATATATATTATATGGATACAAATATTTCATTCATAGTGTTACATCAATAAAATCAAGAAAGATTTATGGTATATTTTTTATGAATTATTATATTATTACTTATTACCATTACTACTATGATTACCTACTACCTATTTGTAGATTCCTATGGTTGTTCCAGTAAATAACGTAAATAGGTTGTGAATAGTAGGTATATATAATATAATATATTCACAATCTGTATTACTAATCACTGGTGCAGTGATGAGTGAACTCCCATAAATAATTATTATAATCCATACTTATATTATAAATGCGAAAGTAACTCTGTCTGTCTGTCTGTTACTCAATCATGCCTAAACTACTGAACCAATTTGCATGAAATTTGGTATGGAGATATTTTGATACCCGAGAAAGGACATAGGCTACCTTTTATTGCGAAATATGTACCACGGGCGAAGCCGGGGCGGACCTCTAGTAAATTATAAAGTTATACCTGCTCATTATTTTAAATCTATCGTAAAATTAGTGTCAATAAAATTTCGTGTTTCGCGTTGTCACGTTATCACGTGTTTTTTCAATTCTTTTTTTATTGTATCCCTTGAAGTACAAGGATGGTTCTCATGTAGAGAAAACGTAAATATGTACGGGCGAAGCCGGGGCGGACCGCTAGTTACAAATAAAATACATATCATTCACTAGCTTTCCGCCTGCGGCTTCGCCCGCGTTTTCAAAGAAAAACCCGCATAGTTCCCGTTCCCGTGGGATTTCCGGGATAAAACCTAGCCTATGTTACTCGTGGATAATGTAGCTTTCGAATGGTGAAAGAATTTTTAAAATCGGTCTAGTAGTTTATGAGCCTATTCATTACAATCAAACAAACAAACAAACAAAGTTTTCCTCTTTATAATATTATTAGTGTAGATTAGTGTAGTTTAGTGTAGACAAACACTATGAATAGGGTTGCCAACTTTTTTTACAAGAAATAAAGTACGTATATTCATAATTCATTATTCAGGTCTATGAAGATTATTAAACAGTATTTATTGTAGTGTGTGCCCTCTGACTAAATAAAAAAAATTGTGAGCGTCTAAATGTAACACATAATAATGTGTCTGCACTTTGATGCTGAAAACAGTCTTTTGTATAAGTACTTTTTTTTTGTTAAACAGTAAAAAGTATAATTTATTGAAAAACAGTAGAATACTGTTTGGCAACCCTAAGTATGAATACACTCGCGAATGCAAATTCTGGTTTTGTGCGTGTTTCCACTTTCAACTATCAAGTGACGATTTATTTATTTGTTTTGTTTCGTAATTATTATGGTCAAATATTAATAACGAAACAAATTATTATGGACTCGATATTTTATTGTTTCACGGTAGTCGTCTTGTCGTTTGCTCAAGAACGTGAAATTGAATGATAATTTTTTTTTTTATAAAGTCAAAACCATTTTCTTTCAAATAAAAACTTGTTTTTATTGAAAACAAAAATCAGAGTGTTGCTAGGAATAAGTATAACATTAAATAGTAATGTTAGGATATCGAAACATTTTTGTATAGGCCTGAACGTTATAGTGGAAACGCGCTCTAAGATCTGAGCAATATACATGTCGTGGCCATATCGTAGATTTGCTCATTTCATGAAATGGCCAATTTAGTTTGGCCAGATCGTTAAATCGCCAACGTTTCACGATTTGGTCATCCACATTTGGCCAGATCGTCGATCTGGCCAAACGTGGATGGCCATTTCACGAAATTCGACCATTTTTGTTAAAGCGATTCGCTTCTGGCACTCGCCGGCCGCTGCCGCGGCACGCTCGCTTTGCTCGCTCGGCTCGTGCGTTGTTTATTAAAGTCTAACCTAACCTATATTTTATACGATCTGGCCAAATGTCGATGATCAAATCGTGAAACGTTGACGATTTAACGATCTGACCAAACTATGTTGGCCATTTCATGAAATGAGCAAATCTACAATATGACCACGACATACACACCACTAGATATGCAAATATTTCTCCAAGCTAATTTACCTTGTACTAATATTATACTAATGTTGTACTAATATTGTAAATGTGAAAGTAACTCTGTCTGTCTGTCTGTTACTCAATCACTCCTACTGAACCAATTTGCATGTAATTTGGTATAGAGATATTTTGATACCCGAGAAAGGACATAGGATAGGTTTTATCCCGGAAATCCCACGGGAACGGGAATTATGCGGGTTTTTCTTTGACTGCGCGGGCGATGCCGCGGGCGGAAAGCTAGTATATAATAAATATAATATAAACACAACAATATAACATTCATTCAAATCATACAAACCAACAGACATAAACACACAGGCAGAATTTTTTTACGGATTCGTGCTCTATACTGTTTCCCTAATATTGTTTTTTTTGAAAATATTACATACATACTTACACTTTTTTACTGTTTTATTATATACGTATAGATTATCATCAATAATTATAAATAAAAAATAATAATAAATTATCATATTACATAATTTGCCATGATTTCAACTTCACTGTTTTATATAATTATTTCATTAATATACTAACTACCGAAAATACGCGTAGAACGAGCGAAGAATATTGTGTTTAATTTAGCGTCCGATGAACTTTACGTAAGTACGATGAGCCGGGTGCGGAGTGCAGGGCTCGGAACCGGTTTGAAAAGAGCGGTTAATTTAGATTATATACCGGTAAATATATCGTTCCTTCATTTACCGGTTAAACAAGTGAACTGTTTATAAGTAACCCAAATGATTAAGGTTACCGGTTACTTCTGCACAAACGGTTTTGACACCCAAATTAACCGGTTAATTCCTTTATTATTTTTGCCTCATTTTTTAACGCTTGCCACAAGATATAGTGAATCTAATATCTATACATATAATAAATCTGTAGAAGGGTCAATTCTGTACATTGAAAATATTGAAAAAATAAATACCAGGGGGTGTTACTGGATCGATACCAAACCCAAATATGTGATTAAAAAAATTTTTGTCTGTCTGTATGTTGAGTATGTTCAGGCATCACGTGAAAACTAACGGTTCGATTTCGATGAAACTTGGTATAATTATACTTTATTATCCTGGGCATAAAATAGGATACTTTTTATCCCGGAAAAATACGTAGAAAAAAATAAATCTTAATTTTTCCGCGCGGACGGAGTCGCGGGCGGAAGCTAGTATCTAATATATCTAATATGTATATTCTATTCTAAAATATAGTTTGTAAGTATAGATGTATGGATGTATGGATGTTTAGCACACATATAGAGGGTAACTTGGATTAACACATAGGATAGTTTTTATCCCGGAAATCCCACGGGAACGGGAACTATGCGGGTTTTCCTTTGCAAACGCGGGCGAAGCCGCGGGCGGAAATCTAGTTATCAAATTCAAATTTCAAATATAAACTAAAATTGCGAACTTGAGTGCGATTAAGAATTTTGTAACTACCTAAATGACTTCGCAACGTCCAGGCCCGTCGAGCGAGGGTAGCGGGGGCCGAGGATCCTTATGTAACTTGGTTTTAACCGGTTAATTTTCACCACCAAAACCAATATTAATGAAAAACCGGTATTTCGCATAAACCGGTAAAAACCGGTAAAGTGCAACCTTTAACCTAAATCAATTTCGGTTTGGGGTCAATGACCGAAACCGGTTAAGAATTTAAACCGGTTTCCGAGCCCTGGCGGAGTGTATGATGGAAGAAAGATTGCGCGCGGCATGGCGCGCTAGGGCGGGGCCCATAACTTTAGAAATTCTCTGCCTTTATGCCCACTCTTAAGTGAGTCGCGTAACAACTAACAGGGGTCGTCCAACGACCTCCGAAACGCGACTCGAGTCAGACGCCGCAGCTAATGTCGCCCGCCATCATGTTCCCTGGCACCTGCTCTGAATACAAATCACTTGTGCGTATTACATACATTATAAAAAACGTATAATCATCACACACATTAGTAGTTATATGACTTCGGCCTTACGTCACGAACGGTTCGTAACGGTCGCTCCTTTTAATTCAAACGTCGCTACCTATTTTTGTGACTGATACAGTAGAGTCAAATATTTAGAGCAGAGATAACAATTTAATGACGGCTAACAGCGCGATAACGAACACGCGTGGCCGAGAATGACAGAATGTGCATTAATTTTATAACGACGCATACACATGATATTACAAATAACCTGTCGTTTTATCCGTTGCAATCTTGTCGTGTCGTAAATATCGGACATAGCAAATTTTTACCACCATGATAACGTAAATGGAGCACGAACCGGGCCACATGTATTATTTACTATGTGCAGAATAGAATGCGCACACGCAATCACAACAACCCAGCGCGAAAAAATGTCATTAGCATTATGCCTAGTTAGTAAAGTATTACACTCACGTCATCGATAGCGAAGTTTTGAAATCAAACCAATTCAGATCGCGTATTGGTAATATGTTATTCACCTATGCAAATACAGAGTTGCAATATATTTATAACGCAACGGAGGAGGCAAGGTAAAGTGATTTTTAATAGTAAGGGGATAGAGTATCGATTGGATCGTTGTCGCAGATGAGGCTCAGAGCTTATCTTCCGCAGGATACGGCGCCTCTTCCGTCGAGTCACCGAGATAGCGCCACCTACGCCACGTTTCGTATTCGCAAACAATGACATACTTTAATGAAAATTTTAAATTTCCGATACCACCAAAAAGATCTTTAATAGGCGGTAAACATAATAGAACGTTGTTTATAGTGCTCACCTACTGTAATTTAAGTAGGTTGGGGTATGTGTGTTTTACAACTACAATGGCATGGCGTGTCCACCTCATTGTACAGGTGTCGGTCAATTAGTAGCCCTTAATGGAACTCATTCACGCTATTGTTGTGAATGAATACGGTCTTCGTGTAGAAATATGAATGTATATTTCTCTGAAAGAACATAAATCCGCCATGTCCATTCCAACACGACGCAAACATGGCGCGTGGGTGGCGGATAGCGTCGCTTATCCCTTTTCAAGTTAAATATTTGTAATCGGAGGTAATTAGTTCCGCTGCGAGATGATAACGATACATTTTATTACATAATTATATGTCACTGCGAATTTTATGAATGAATGTATAGTGTATTATCTATCTACTTTGGAAAAGTTTTGCTTGGAATTTTTATTAATGTAAGCTTTATGGGATTGTATGATATTGATTTTCTAAATATAGTCTCAACCGTGTCTCTTTTCTCTAGTTTGTTTTTTAGTGAGTACAATAAACTAATAATTTTTATTCTTTATAAACTAATTTATTATGTAATTTCTTTCACGTTTAATAAATTAAATTAAAGAATCGACATAGATCATACATAATTGATTAAAAATGATGGTCCAATGAAACATCACAAAGCTAAAGTTATGTAATAAAAAGGGAAGTAGTCATTACCTAGATAATAGAGGCAATGCTTATCTGTAACGTAACACCAACATTATGAGAGCACCGCAATATGGTTTATTTCCGAGGAAGTACCTGAAAGTCATGCGCACGCGTCGCGGTTTTCTTTTTATTATTGGATGTAGTGTAAATATTCCACTCCATTCATTTTCGACAACAGAATGAGTTAGCTTACAAGAATTATTAGTCACAATTTACAAATGCAGCTTGATCCATGGATCAACGATTTTGAGGAAAATTGTAAAGTTTTTCGGACAATGAATTATTGTAATTTGTACCTATAAATGCATTCGTTTATATTACCAAATAGGTATATTTGTTGAATTGTTGATCCGTGTTATCTGTATAACTCAATCTTATAAACTTTAATTACTCACTTTATACCAAAACCAGATATTTCGTAATATTAATTAGACTGTGTCCTGCGAGTTATTAACCTGTTTAGAATTCATATTTCACGCAGACTCAGTTATGTTCATTGAACATAATTACGATAGATAACTGTACCGAGTGTGTGCTACATTTTTTGTTGCAGTCAAGTTGTTATTAAAATTTCATAAACGATTCTCGTATCTTTTGAACATAATCTTGCATCTTAATTTGTATACCTACCTGCTAAAACACGAATACTTTCTAATATTTACGTTTTAAACTTTCTCAGTGTTTTTCTCATGTGTTGATGTAATTCAAGCAATTATTTATGCACGCAAGCGTATAGAATTGTTGTACCTTGGTCTTAATAGTAAAAGAGCAGGTGTAGCTCCCACGCACAAGCAATGATCAATTACATTACATTGCTCTGCGTCAGCGCAGCTCCCCTCTCCTTATAATTCTTTTAGAACCTAGATATTCGAGATAAATACAAAATATTGTATGTTATTCGCAAAGGCTATTTATAAGTTTTTATCTCTGTTTACTGGCTTCAACAGTTTTTATTTGTAATTGTGTATAGAGAATTTTGCCACATTTTGCTTATTACTTTGAAAGGTGTCTTCATATATTATAGTATAGCAAAAGATTAAGTAGTATAAGTTTTTATATTCACAGTGTTCCTTTTATAAGATTTCTTCTTCTTCTTCTTTTTTGTTTATGTGTAAAATGTTTGTTTTTCACAATCTAAAACTGTCATTATATTTTAAAAAAATTCTTTAGCGTTTATTTAAAAATATACCAACTTCAAGTTCAATGCGACGAAAAATCGTCTGCGGCATCAAAAAATAATTTCCTCGTAATATTTAACGAACAAGTTCAAGGTAGGCAGTCGACGGTTATCCGTTTATTGCACGCAATGGTCTTACGGTAAACGTTCGCTGGCACGAGCATTTCACTACGTTTTTCATTTCCATTGAGTGATATGCGAAGGAGGTTGGTAATTACAGCGAGTAACGCCTAAAATGAGGGTCGCGGCGGGCCACGAGGGAGCGACGTGCAAACGGCAATGACCTTACGCACTAACCTCTGACTAGATACGATACGATGGAAGTACAATAAACAATCTTCGCACGAACGTTTGTGAAATATTTTTGCGCGATAATGTCGATGACATTAGATTACGGTTGGAACGCTTGTAGGAACGTGATTCAATGTTATCGTATATAAACGAATTTTTTGTTATTTGTTTATATTTGTTTATTGACTCTGGAATGTTAGATATCGATTATTTTACATTTTTAGATGAGATGCGTAAAACTTCTGCTATTACGTCGACGAAGTTTTCAAAATACAAGAACCATATAACCAGTGACGGATTAACCCTTAATCAAATTAAGCAATTGCTTAGGGCATCACGTCTGAGGGGGCACCAGAAGAAGCACAAAAAAAAATCCGTCCTTAGGGCATCACGTCTCACTCTCACGTCACCAAAAACCACACCAAAAAAAGTTTCTAGGACTAATTTGAAAATTCGCGCGTTTTAAGTTGACATAGAGTCCGACCTAGAGTCATAACCCCACTCCCGCTTGCCCACTCGCTGCCCGCTAGTGCATTCGACAATTCGAATGCCCCGGAATTGCGATCAGCCAATCACAAACCACTCCTTCCCCGCGGGCCCCAAGCCTGGCGCCTCCGCAAATCAAATGTTTTGTTTTTTGAGTAATTGTGAAACGATTCAAAAAGTTATAAAAGTTGTTAAAAAAACATCGTTAAAAAAACGCGCTAAGTACACTACCTCATAGGTGGCGTGGAAACGTGTGCATATTATGACGATAACAATTTTTATAACTTTTTGAATCGTTATATCTCAGAAACGGTGGCTCGTAAGAAAAAAAGTATTGATACATTTTTTATAGATAATTTTATGATCTACAATTTTTGTCTGAAGTACTTTTATGATAAAACTTACCGTTTTGCTGAAAATAGCGAAAAACTCATTTTTTTGACCTTTGACCTTGAATAATTTTTTTTCTTTACAGGGGAATGATGGGGAACTTTAAGACATTGTTTATAATTATGTTTTGAACAACTTCACAGAAATTCAGCTTGTTGGGACTTTATGTAACTTCACCCTCATTTTTTGGTTTAAATTGACCGGGCTATGCGTATATTTTTTATCGCTTATGATTACAAATTGCTCAGCGGAACGTTCTTTTTCAAAATTAAAAAAATTAAAAAAGGACAAAGATGATACAAGAAAGGCTCGATAATCTAATATATAAAAATCAATGCCACTTTTCGTTGTAATTCCATAACTCGAGAACGGCTGAACCGATTTCGATAATTCTTTTTTTATTATATTCCTTGAAGTACGAGGATGGTTCTTATGTAGAGAAAACGTTAATATGTACCACGGGCGAAGCCGGGGCGGACCGCTAGTTATTTATATCGATATTGTACATAGAGTCCGATATGTTAAAAACGTTAGACGTTAATACTATCTTGCGTGAATTCAATGCTCGGAAAAGCCGCAAGGCGCATTTTAATAAATAAATCAATTATGCTTTGGTTTTTATTATTGTCGCACCTACTCCACTTCTAAAGTACGTTACATCTCATCATCTTATTTTACAAAAAACTAATGTTTTTAGGTGGTAAAGGTTTAAAGACCGATTCTAGTTGAAATTCGGATAGGGGGGCCCACAGGCATGGATTGCTTAGGGCATCTAGTAGTCTTAATCCGTCACTGCATATAACGAAACTAGCTAAAAATCATATTACCTATATAACATGGGCAACAAAATTTATATATTGAATGAAAAATCAAAAATCCTTAAGTATTTAGCCAAATTTAAGATAGAATAACATCTTCGTAGGTTAATTTACTGAAGGTGAAAACTATAACGTAAATATTCGAAACCATACATACCTATATCAAAGAAACTAGCAAAGTTTGAACGAACAGCTTTTAAGGGCCCTTAGTAGGTGAACACGGTAAAATGGACTGTTTTCTATGAGCTATAATTGAAAATATTGAAGAATTTTCCCTCTGAAATTTCTAATATGTATTACAGAACGTATGTGTGATGGGATGACTGTTTCCAAAACACGATAGGAAAAATTTTGCTCGATAAAAAAAAATCCTGAAGTTACCTCTAAAATATCATATAAATGCTCATTACAACCGTATTTTACGATAATAATTCGTATAAAATCACAAGTACATAGGCATTTACCTTCTCGATTTCGTGACTGTTTTAGATTTAGAAAATACTAAATATTTTCATTCACTTTTTGATAAAAATGTGAATGGCGCTTACGTTTTTTAGTTTCGAGCACGTTGATTCCATACTAAACGCGGAACCCCTCACCGCTTACCTCAGACCCGAAAAGCTGAATTTTTGCTCACCGCCTAACCCCCCTTAACCACTCTTAAGTCTTAACACAATAAGCGGCCCAGTAAATAGTTAAGAATATTATGATTCTATTCAGACACGAGCCGACTGAATGTCAATAAAACGGACGAGGGGCTGGCAGTACCTAATGTCCGGCTTGATTTAGAGCGATATAAAGACAATTAACGATGTCTGCCCAAAATGGTTTTCTAATAGAATAAGCAGGCTTAGAGACAAAGAACTTACAACATATAATGATTAAAAATTTAAATATTTATGCATGTACCTAAATATTTTTTATCCTTCTGAATATAACTCTGAGCTACATTATAATATCAGAAGGAATAGAGGCATCAACATTACCTCACGGGTGATTATATCGTATGTAATGACACGCGATTTTCTCTTTGTTTATAACAATGGCGTTATCAATGTGTCTATCAAGTCACGCGTTGTAAAAGTAGCCCACGTAAGTACATATTTTCTCAAGTAGAATAGAAACTAAAATTATACCAGTAATGAAAATAGTTGCCGAAACAAAATCGTTATAAATATCTACGGCTGCTTTTTAAGTAGGAATATCTTAGTGGATAGGAGTTATTCAGAATAACATATTATATGAGTGTGTTTCGGATGTGGTTAAGAATTTAGACCCTACATGAGTCACCCACGCAACAAGGCGTAAACTTGAGGTTCACACGACGCGGCGCTGGACGTCTGACGCATGCTAAAAGCATACTAATTGTTGTCACACCATATATTAAACCTAGATCTTTAACCTAAAATAAATCCTACCAACCTACCAAACATACATAATCAATATAGCAAACATGCCAGCCGCGCAAAAATCAATTGATAAAGAAGATGGAACATAATATAATTCTGTTTACTTATGTATTTTTGTTAACAATTTAACAAAATTACCTACACAACATCACCTACACAACAGAACATCACATAATAAATACATAAACACAGATAAAACATCACCGACACAACAGAACGAAGACATACCCTACAGAAAGGTCCCTACTCGGTGAAGAATTGAAGATGCTCAAACAAAAATGTACCAATTTTTTTTTTTTTTAGTTCTTTTTGCCCCTCGGTATCGATCAACTAGGTTAAACTTATTAATAACAAAAATATTAAATAGCACACACAGATCTTTGCCCTAAAAATATTTTTCAACGTTTGAGTAACCTTTGTTTATTTAGAAATACAACAGATAGAAAAAGATTTTTAATATACCGTTGTTACTTGTGTTTTGTCTTTGCAAAGTTGGCGGCATTCCATGTCGATGAGTGGTTCACTCCAGTGTAGTGAGGTTTTTGACATTCACATAAAAGATGTTTCGTCTGCCTTGAGTCTTCATTAATCGTTCGCATGTCTCCATTTTCATTCTTTTTACACCGGAACCACGGTCCAGAGAGTACAAAGAAACTATGCAATTCCATTTACTATTATAAAACAAATTACACTATACCGCCACTCGCCAGTACAACGCTTAAAAGAATAAGGGCTAAGGAAATAGTTACGTCATCAGAACTTTCTAATAATCACTGTCGACATGCAATGGGATTTATACAGCAATGGGCTGTAATTAGCTGGCCGCGTAACAAGAGTCGATTCCTCTCGATTCTTGTTACACGATGTAGACGAGTCGAAGACAATCGAGTTGTGCAACTCTATTCACTTTCAATTTTCTTAATATCAAAGCATTTACACATTACATCGTGAATCGTGACCTCCAAAAATATTGAATACGACGTTCATTAAATGTCATACAAAGAATGTAGACGACGCTATCGGTATTATCATCATACCGGCACCGTATTGAAGCGCAATCAAATGACGTACCGCAATCGGAATGTTAATGCAAAATGCAAGCAACCGCGCTCAATAAATAAATGTAATCGGTTGCGAGTCGGAGTCGCAACCAGAAGTGTTAAGACATCCGCGACGAATTCTCATTCGGTTGCATTGAAACATAATATAATTCACCTGGAAAAGCATGAAGGTGAGACAGTGCTTTGAAGCGATGCAGACCGTGCAAATATAGATGTAGAAAGCACTTTAGAAAGGAATCGAAGGTGCGCGTGACCCGTAGACTGTAGACAGCGGCGAGGTGAGCGGCCCGCGCCTTCGCTTGCGACACCGCGCCACCAGGCCACCACGCCATCATGCTACCACGCCGCACACGGAACTGGCGGCCTTCGATATACACTTTTTTGGAACATATAACTAAACATCCACCTATCTATTGGACAATCGGACCGAATAACTAGATAAATATTGAATCTCGAATTCAATATCCGTGCAAGTAATAAAATTCTTTTGACGTATCTATCTCGCATATTTTGTATGCGGTTTGATTAATCCAATTTATGTGGAAATATATTTGTACTGAGCGCAATATCTCATACATTCCAGAAGCAATCTCCAATCGCACCGTGGTGGCCTCTCAATTGTGTACGCACGGCTGCGCCGGCGGGCGGGCCGGAGCCTCGGATTCAATAGGTGACTCTATCAACAGTGTAGCTTGCATATACGTACTATGAATAGCTTGAGCGATGAACTCACCCGACCGTCGACAATCGGACAATTTGAACGACGTGAACAGAAACACTTCTACGTCAGCTGATGATCAGCTGTTATTCTCATCTAAAACATGTTTGACATATTTATGGTGTGCTCTGGCTACTCTATCATGAATAGACAAGTGAGACATAAATATTCAGATCCACTGCTAATGAGTAACGTGTAACATTATGAAAAATATGCATATAGCACAGCGTATAGCGCACAGCACTCACGCACAAATCTCGTATTCTCAATCTGGCGAGAGCTGTCACAGTATCTGAGTGATGTTGCAGGATCCGTTCCAAATGGCCCGCTGTCGCGGCGACTGTGCGAACACCAGATGCAAATGTTTTACTAAGCCCTTTGATGTCTCCGTGAATATGAATGAGGCTTATCGCATTCTTGTTTATTGTGTCTATAACCTTTATAAATCAATTTATAACTTATGGTGCACATTAAACGCGAGATTAATGTATGATAATATATTCATCGTAGTGTATATTTACTACTCAAAATTTAATTCAATCGACGACGCGGACGCCTCACACACTTGTTATAGTTTAGACTTTAGGTGCATTGTCCCACTTTCGTTTGATTCAATCAAGTGAACACGCAATGATGTTCGATTTCATGATCATAAGTGGCGTATACAATCTTAATATTCTAAATATTTTTCTAGAAATTTTAATGCTACTCTATAATAGCAGTCTTAATTGCTTGCAACTTGGTTTGACGCAAACGCGAATTTATTCAAACATTTGTCGTGTTTCATTCGATATCATTACATTTTATTGCATTTTGTTACTTACTAACATTGCTATGTTCGAAATAAATATTTCGTCATTGGAAATAGATACTTAGGTACTTGAAATAGTTATACATATAGACACTTCTTTCATATTTTTATAGAAACTAAACTGCTAAAAAAATCCTACTAATATTATTTGTAAATGCGAAAGTTTGTATGGATGTATGGATGTTTGTTACTCTTTCACGTAAAAACTACTGAACCGATTACAATGAAATTTAGCACACATATAGAGGGTAACTTGGATTAACACATAGGATAGTTTTTATCCCGGAAATTCCACGGGAACGGGAACTATGCGGGTTTTCCTTTGCAACCGCGGGCGAAGCCGCGGGCGGAAATCTAGTATTAAATAATTCCAATATTTTGATTACCGATCACTTGTTTTGCAATATCACTATCACTACATAATATAAAACAAAGTTGCTTACTCTGTCCCTATGTCCCTTTGTATGCTTAATTCTTGAAAACTACGCAACCGATTTTGTTGCGGTTTTTTATTAGATAGAGTGATTCAAGAGGTTTTAGTATATTATTTATTAGGTTTTAGACAAAGCGGGCGAAGCCGCTCGCGGAATGCTAGAGACTATTTTAATAGGAAATATGTATAGTATATAGACTTTATTAGAGTTTCTGAATATCTTTTTGATATTAAGGACACACTTGGTGCAGTTATAAAATTATCTTCAACTAGCTGCCCCGCGCGGTTTCACCCCGTGGCTCCACTCGTGTTGCCCGTAGCGTGGTGAAATGTAGCCTATAACCTTCCTCGATAAATGGGCTATCTAACACCGAAAGAATTTTTCAAATCGGACCAGTAGTTCCCGAGATTAGTGCGTTCAAACAAACAAACAAACAAACTCTTCAGCTTTATAATATTAGTATAGATTTGTTGATGTATTTTCGAACAATAAGCATTTAAAAATTGCAATTATCTCGCTAGACTTTCGTTTAAGGATTAGCATGGATTTAAATTCATTAAAAACGGATGTAATTACTCATCCTCTCTGCAATATCCTTAAGTCTCAAATATTTAAAAGAGACTGTAAGAGAGAATTACTTCGTTACATTAAAAAGTTTCTTATTAACAATTTTCACGATAAAATTTTGGTTTCACCTCTTATATGCTTTTATAAAGTTTAAACACGCCATTAGGTTTTTATAATGTTGTATATAATGAGGCAATTAAATGCGGTGTTTATTGTGGAGATAATAGCATACATGACACGTGGTATACACATGTCATTTGCAACACAGATGTTTTTCTATGTAATGTTCGGCTTTGCCAGTGATTCACTTAGCATTTTGCAATGAGCGTCAAAGGGCAAAAAGATAACACAACATCCATTGATAAATTTAATAATATACACAGTAAACGAGCACTGGACCAATTACATTTACATAAATAGATAAATAATTGGCACAATTAAACCTACAAATGACTTTTATTTGAGCCAGCTTATGATTACATTCATATTCCTGTCACATATTGACCTTCTCATCATACTACTGGTCACTTCGCGTAAGTTATTATTTTTATATTGACGATCATTCTCTTATGTACGTGCGACCCTATGCAAACTACTCTGGGTAATATATGCTAATAAAGTATTATGTAAATATCGTATCTTGTGTTATTTGAGTATAATATTTCTGTATGCCTAATCCAGCGCGGCGTCAGAAATACCTCGGCCTTTAACAAAGTTATTGAGACGTAATTTCTTACCGTCCAAGGGTTTATAATCCTATTAAACGTTATAAGTATTCAACAGAGATGGGATGTAAAATTTGTATTGTGTGATAGCAGGAACACACGTGAAGTGCATGATGCGCCGCCGGGACGGAACAATAAGAAGTTTTTAAAACAAAGCCTACATTACCATACAACAAGATGGCTTCCAATACGCGCCCCTTTAACTGCATACGTACCTACCTGCAGACAAACATAAGATTGTGAGTCAAATCCTTCGTTACATACCTACTATACCTATAGCATATACCATGTTTTACTTGATGCAGAAGACTAAGTAGGAATATTTAACATATGAGTAACTATATATGTAAGAAAATCAACGCTACCGCGGCCGCGCGCCGTTCCTCAACACTTGAACTGAATGTTAGGACATGGTAAAACCCCGGATGCTATTTTTGAATATGCCCTAATTGTTTCAAGGATGCAAAGATAGGATGATTTATAATTAGGGTTTTTTATATAACCGTTATCTTAATAGATATGTACATTACTTACGGAGTACACACTAGGTATCTGCATATATTTATACTATTCACTTTTGCGGCTTCGAAACCAACAGCTTAACATGCGTATTGACATTAAACTTTGCAATATTAAGTTAATTGCATATCTCTGCTATTGAATCCTTTGTGCGACTATAGAAATAAATATTAAAACTGGGTCGGACATCAACACAGGTCATTTTCATTATTCCATCACAACAAATTAGTTTACTCAGATGCTTCTCCCTATTTATGTATACTATATTTTATAGGTAGGTTTTTACATTACCTAGTTACTACGATTTAACTACGTCTTCTAGGTTTTTTTTTTTATTTTTATTTTTCGATTTCAATTTACGGATTGCAAAACTATTAAAAAAATCACTGACACTCTATTGCAGTTAAGTAAGTTATGCCTTTTTTTTTTTTTTTTTTTTTTTTTTTTTTTTTTTTTTTTTTTTTTCAAGTGGGGAAATCTTGCCTAAGATACCCACGGCTCCCGGGGAAGGAGCCGTGGGTTATGTCGGATTCCTACCGACCAAAACCCCACCGTGTACCAACGCGCTGCTTTAGACGGGATGCGGGTACACATTCGCAATCTTCCGCATGTCCCGCCCAGCAGTTGCCCGTTTCCAGGCTCTCCGCCACTTGCCCGTTTCCAGGCCCTCCACCAAATGCCCACCCCGGGGTGGCGCAAGCCGTACACGAGCTCACGCCACCCACTCGCCGATGATGGATTGTTCCCCGTTCCATCATCGGCGTTCCCCAAACCCTCGACCCCAGCACTGACCGGCCGAAGGACGCGCGCCGAAAGGCCCTCCGAAACGTGAGTCACGCGTCAAACGACCCTCCGGCGCACTTTTATAGAGGTTTCCCTCGCAGCCCCCACCTCACACCAGAGGTGGCGGCCCTCGGTCCGGCCCCACGGACCGGATTACGAGTTGGCAGACGGCTGTCCCAGAACAGCCGCCGCCCTACACCCACCTACAGGAGTCACCGCGTGTCACAAAAGTGACGCGTCGGGATCCCGCCCCCAGTTTTGTTGGTAGTTAGACTACCAACAAAAAACAACGCGCGCGGCCTCTGGCCGCCATCCATCGCCGCAAAGCGCAGCCCCCTGCCAGTCGGTCGGAACGAGACCCAATACGAGCCCCGATCGACCTTCCAACTCCGTTTTGCCCAGCCAAATTACCAGGCCGCGACCACTAGCCGCCATCCCTCGCCGTACCACAACGGCACCTGAGCCAATCCTGGCCCCCCAGAGGATCCTAGCCAGCTAGCCAGCCATCCAGCCAGCCAGCCAGCCAGCCGGACAACCAGCCGGTGACAGCATGCCAGCCAGCCGCCGTCCAAAGCAGCCAGCCAGCCAACCGGTGGAGCAGCCGGTTTCAGCCAGCCTGCCAGCCGGCCCCCTAGCCAGCCAGCGAGGCAGCCGGTGTGACCAGCCGGTTCCAGCCAGCCCGGCCAGCCGGCCTTCAAGCCAGCCAGCCAGCTATATGGATCCCTGGCCGTCGAACCAATCGTGTCGTCAGACGACAGACCGGCCTTTCAGCCCCTCCGCGTCCAATTAGCTTCACTCAGAGTACACGAGGGCACTCCAAGCTACTGAGCCCCCCCGGCCACGACAAGGCTTGGAACTGATGGGGGGGAAGTAAGTTATGCCTGTGGTAATGCTCACTAATTGTTAACGAATCCCACTTATCTTGATTATCCTTATTCGCATAATAGCTGTTATAGCATCTAGTAATAATATATTCAACTACATTTCAGGTTAAAGACTCGGTGAAAGTCGACGTGATTTATCTGAGTTCCTTCCTCCAATAATGATGTAAGTGGCATCATTTCGAACAACTTCAAACTATGAATTCAACTCGCGAATAACTTACGATCATATTAATAAACGCCTCACTTTTCTATTGTCTCACTCATTCTCAGAATTGTTATGGCTCCGAAGATTAAGAGCAACGATGGCATCAAATAAATGGCGAACCATTTTAATTTCAAAGACCGTGCATTTGATTAAATAGTCTGAATCAAAGCGTACAAAAGTGAAACGCTTTGCAAAGCGGTGTCAAAGAGAAGAATGAAAAGACCTCCTTGGTTGGAAATGAGATAATTCCGTCTTCATATTCTATATCTATTGCATAACTCGAAGATGTGGTTAGAGCTTGCACAAGCGTTGCCCGGATTTATAATAAATGCACGAGATATAAAATATGTGAATTGAGAATTCGTATTGTATGATTATATAATGATAATATGCACTTTAAGCTCAGGTAAACAGGGGGATAGTAGTAACCTTATTAGGGGGTAGGGTGGGGAGGTCAGCTATTTGTAGAGCGAGCTACAGGGCCGTGGGCGGGCGCGCGCGCCTCCCGCCGCCGTATCGATCGCACAGCATCCACGATGCACCACTTGTTACATCTCTGTTCAGTTATGAATAGTGAATACACGACAAATCTTTTAAACACCTACATTTGCATTTGGTTATTATTTTCTATTATTATAATCGTGTAGATATTTATTGAATTGATTAAAATAATTAGCGTTTATCACCAAATTTTTTTTTCTTGTGATCTTTAAATGAATCGCATTATAAGTTGGAATTGGTTCATGAAAAATCTTAAAAATTTACATAATTTGTATTAATCTATGAATTATCGAATTTATATTATTATGTGCTAAATTTCACTACGACTAGGTAGGTACATACTACAAAATATGTAAGTACATGTCCTACCATACCATAAAATTATTTATTTTAGTAGAGCAATTTACGCAATACATTTAAGTATAACCAATAACCATGGATATTTCTTTCAATACTATAGAAATAAAGATAATTTAAATTGATATTCTTGAATCATAGGTACCTACCTATATGTAGGTAGGTATAACTACCTACTTATCTGCCATAGACTTCTAGACATCATTAATAGGTCATTGAGCTCAATCATAAATATTATGTAATCAAAAATATGTTTACATCATTAAGGCGTACTTCGTAATTTGTTTTCTCGATTGAACCTTCCAAAGCATAAACAAAATTATTAACATACATCTACGTAAATATAATAATGCCCGTACTTTGGTTTAATAAAGATTGAAATAATATTCGATATCTCATACAAAACACGGCATGGTAAATTGAATTAGATCTGCAAAGAAGTTTGACCTGTAGGTAGACATTGAAAACATGAATCACAGTGCAAAAAGGCTGTTTGTTACAACGAGGATTTTAGTTTTTTATAGAAAGGATATTAACATTATAAATTTTTTATTACTTACACGTTTATCAGTAAATATTTTGATGTTTCAACTAATAACTGAATGTGTATCATAAATCACTCTTAGTTATTGATAAAGTAAAAAAATACCTGCGGCACTGAACTTCCTTCTGTTTTCACCTTTAGATACCTAGTGTGGTTCGCAAAGAATGTAATAATTTAGACGCATCATAATATATTTTAAACTCTAACTAATTTAATAAAAAAACCGTGCAAAATTATATTTGAAATGACATGTTTAAGCTTCCATTAGATGTGCACTTTGAAGAAGCTTCAATAAACGCTACTGGTGTCGCTGCACTCAGCACTCACATAATTCTGAAATATTCCACTTACAGTACTTAGTTACTCGTGGTTGACGGCAGTTCTCAAATTAACTTCTAATGCACCGTGACTTGAGCTCATAAATGAAGTGCAGTCGGAGAAAGTGTTTACTCGTCGGAGAGATCGCAAACATCTGTCGTTAGTTTGTTACCTGCGCGATACAAGTCATTAACAGTGGTTACAATCGTTGAAATGAAGCCACAGCTCGCAAGTGCACTCGCATTTCTATTTCTCACTTTATCACTTCATATTCGTTTCATCGAGCGAACAAATTACCACTAATGCTATAATTTATAAACGCTCTCATTTCGTTTCTATTGCGCATGACAACACATTGGGCAGTTTAAACGATCATGTTTTGTAATTGCGTAAGATTTATTGGTCTTGTGTGCGAAGATTGAAATGAAGGCCAGTTTCTTTGCTGATGCGAATGTAAATGATTCGTGATGATCTTTAATTTCAGAGAGTGAGCTTTAAATAAGCATGTAACCTGTTTTAGGGCATATAATAACTGAGATGCAGACGCAAATAGTAAATAATACGTGTTTCACCGTCGATGCGCCGAGTCACCGTCTCAATGAGGAAAATCCAACTGACATCCTGTTCGCTGCCACGAATGCATATGCCTGAGAAACCTTAAGGTTTTAAATAGCCTGACTTGTTGACGATATATCACTAGTTTTCATTTGTTGTCAGCTCAATAGCAGTAAACAAACGGCACGTCAAGGTTTCACCTATTATCCACACAGAATTCTAAACAAGCTTTTGTTTAATATAGGTAACTTCACATTAAATTTTAGGCAGTCAATTATATCTGCATTACCTACATACATTCACTCTTAACACTATAAACATCGTAGTGGAACCACTAACAGCCACCACTACTAGATCACAAGGGGATGATTAGTTTTGGAGAAAAGTTATCGTAAAACTGTTATCGAACAATAATTCTGATAATACTCCAACTACATCTTGCAGGTCATAGGTGTATTGTTTTAGCTAGAATTTAATTTTGCGAAATAACTTTTTCGGTATTTGTAAAAGCTTAGCAAAAGGATCGGTCATCGTTCGACGTCTGGACTCTGGACCCGCCCATCAGACTCAAGACTAAAAAATAAAAACAAACTCATCTTTAAGCGCTTATTTTATGTATTAGGTATCAATATTATTTATTATAAATACAGACTCACTATTTAAGACTTAATTCACCACTATGAAATATTACTTCATACTATGTTACCTTAGTATGTTACATTGCATTTTAAATAAAAAATTAAAATAAAAAAATTAATAAATTAATATATAAATAATTTATAAATAATTGTTAATTAATAAATTTTAAATATCATTAAAGATATTTTTATCGCTAGTAGTTAAATCCTACTAATATTATAAATGCGAAAGTTTGTATGGATGTATGGATGTATGGATGAATGGATGTATGGATGTTTGTTACTCTTTCACGTAAAAACTACTGAACCGATTACAATGAAATTTAGCACACATATAGAGGGTAACTTGGATTAACACATAGGATAGTTTTTATCCCGGAAATCCCTCGGGAACGGGAACTATGCGGGTTTTCCTTTGCAAACGCGGGCGAAGCCGCGGGCGGAAATCTAGTGATTTAATAAATTCATAAATATCAGGTATTGGATTAAATATGTTTATTCCATACCTATCACCCCATACAACCGATAACTTAATTTGTCCATATGTTCAATGGTTAAAGAATAAATAAATTAAAATTACGACACGTTTTTGTTTAATGCATATTAATTGATATTGGTGACATGTTCAGACGAATAAGCAAATATAATTATTGTGCGACTAGGTACCTATAAATTCTATAGGAAGTGAAGTCACCTTTTAAATTTTGCCGTTTGTGCTGAATATAATTTAGTTTCGTTCAATAGAAAATGTGTTTATTTGGTGTTTGTATAATAAATCAGCAATATAGGATTGTGTATAAAATTTAATTTATTATAGTAACTTGTAAGTATGAAGAAATCCTTCAAATCCAAAACTGACAAAAGATAGCGGGCGCACGATGCGATAGAGTAAAATGGAGGCTCTTATTGTCGGAGGCCAAGACTCACTTTGGGCATAGAATATACACTCTAATGCGACCTTTGGGGTGCTTTGGGTCCCGGCCGCGGCGCCACTCCAGTAAGTAAGTACCTAGGTAAGTAATTAGTATGAACGGTATTGTTCAAAGATCAATATAATATTAAGAAATACTTAAAGTAAATCGAATATTGTTTGTTTATTTGGACCCGCTGAACTTTAAAGAGCAAAAATATCACACACAAACTACTTTACTACTGCACATTGCACGAAGCGACATTTTTAGTACTACTTAGGTATGTAAATCGTAAACTCTACACTTGTAGAGTGAAGTGATTACAGCAACAAAATTCAGTTTTTGTATCTTTAAATCAATAAAAATGTCATAATTGTTATAAAACTAAATGTATATCTATACATTATGAAGAAATTAAGAAGAGGAGGGAATTTGCTTACATTAAAAGATTAAAAAGGTAATGCCTACTCAGTATAGTCTGGCTAATTAAGCTAAGTTTGGTTAGGCACCTACTTTCATTAATCGAACCGCGGACGTGGAAATTAAAAATATGATTCAACGACAATGACTACTCAGTTGTCTATTATTAGTAAGAAATCCATTCTAAATTTAATTTAGGAAAATTACGCATAATCGCAGCAAAACGGGTTGCGATGGCGCGGGGTGCGGGGCGTGAAGTTCAACGAACGTCCGCGAGCCGGCACGGGCCCAAGGTCGTGGCGTTCACTCGCCCGCCACCAGCCGCCTCCGACCACCAGACATCAAACCGATCAGCACTCAGCACAGACTCCCTATCACTCAGATAATGTAGAATACTGATTCCCAACCCGCATAACACAGGCTAAAAACTAACATGCCAAAACAATCAACTTACATAGATAGTAAGATACACTAAATTGGAAAGTAAATTCTACCATTCATTAATTGATTTTAACATTACATTCAATTTATTCAAATTAAAACATTTATCGTCAGTCCTCGTTAATAAAAATAAAAAGTACTAATTAGTGAAAGTAAAGTGTTTAACCGACGTAGTAACTAGCAATTAAAACTTAAGTGGTACTTTTGGCAACTTGTTGCTGGAAAAATATATGATTAAAAATTAAAATAAATTTAGGGTTATGTAAAATGTTTTATTGATATGTTTTTATTAGCATGTATCATCATTCTCCAAAATCGTCCCGTCCGATTAGGGCCCTTCTGGCCTCCTCCACTCAAGCGACAGCTCAAGCCGAGGTTCGTGGTCCCCGTCAAGGGGGGACGCCCTTGTGCATGTCGCTACCAGGGTGAACCTTCAGTTCACCCCCGCGTCCGCGTTAAAATGTAGAAGCCCTTCTGGCTAACATTGAGAAACACCTTACAAAAAAAAAATCCAAAATCTGACGCTGTTGTAATTTGAGGATTTTCCTTAGTGAAATTTTGTTCGTAATTTGGATTTGCGAATTAGTTCTCAAAACAAAAGTGCTGATTGTCATCTAAGCGGATGTTTGTGCAACGTGGGCAATGTGCAACTCACGCGCTGGTTAATGTCGAAACTATGAAAGAGAATGCTCACTTATGCAACTTATCTATTGATACATAAAGCTAGTGTTGCACTAGCTTTTACCGCGGTCCGCGATGTCGTGATCTCATTGGTATGTACGAAGATCTCTTGTCAATGCATATTCCAGTCATAGAAGTTAACATTTTTAGAACTTTGGTGATAAATCTACAATTATACCTTAATAAAACTAAACGATTCTCGTTTACTTAAGTAGCAAATTAATAGTCAGTAGCACAGTAATGTCACTTTGTAATAAATACGTGCTGCTTGTTTAAAATTCTATTACCTACAATAATTATGCTACATTGTTAATTGTAACCGATAGATATCGCAATTTACAATGTACAAGAATGTGTACAATAGCCGGGTTATTTTTAATTATTTAATGCACGTTTAATTTGTGTAGGTGTCATATTTTGATAAACACGATGTTAGAACACTTCATAAGGCGACTGAATATAGATATCACAATGGCTAGTTACCTAACAAATATCCCATTGTGTTACAAAGAGGGCTGTCTTCAGAGATTTATTACAACATTAATTATGATTAAGCATTAATGTCATGAATATTTTTTAATTAATCAGCTTACATTAATTACATTGTACAACATGAATTAGAAGCCTATCCTACGGAGTAGTGTTTTCTATGCTTTGCTTTTTATAAAAAGATAATTATTCATTACTTATCCATGCAAAGTTATTGAAAGTTTGAAAAAATATATATTTTCATAATATACGATATAAATATATATCTCTCCCCTATCGTAGTAATTTTCTTCTACTATAGCGACGGCCGCGGCGACTGTGACTGCGGTGTGGAGAAATTCCTCGAGTATTCGGTTCAACGGCCCTGCTACGGAGTGAGCGTTTTGCGTCTGTGTGCGAGCGTGTGAGCGCGCACGCACACGGGCACGGGCTTGCCTCTGCAAACACGATGGAAGTTGGAACCGTTATTCGCTCCTATGCCTTCCAACTT
Source organism: Colias croceus (assembly GCF_905220415.1). Classification (NCBI taxonomy): domain Eukaryota; kingdom Metazoa; phylum Arthropoda; class Insecta; order Lepidoptera; family Pieridae; genus Colias; species Colias croceus. Next base: position 4,245,079 of record NC_059539.1, on the reverse strand, counting down.
CTAAGTACAAACCTAGTGTAAACTAAAGTAATTGCCGAATTCTACCTATACTTAATCCTGAAATTGTGACAACGTCCAAAACTTTCGACGAAATCGAATTATATTGAAAATTGATTTCGTAATTGAATTTAACGCCGGCCCGACAATAAATGGATTGTTGGAAAATTAATTTAGTACACTATGGACATTGACAAGGACATGTTTCATAGTAAATTGCTAAGAGGACTGACGACGTCGGACGTCCTCGCGATGCAATTTACAGCACATTGTGCCAGCGCTGAGCGCACCGTACCGGTGACGGTGAGAGGGGTCTCACCGCGGAATGCAATTATTGCTCGAAGGTTTCCTAACCAAAACAGAAGACAATATGTCTATCCGAGTACTTATTCTTTAAGGTGTCATCTTAATTTTGTTTAATTAACATAAATCAGTTGATCTCAAAAAAAGTTAATTAAAACGACATGCTTGATTATTTAATCAATTATTTATTCAATCGTATATCATTAATTCATTAAATAACGCCCATCATATTATAATACGATTTGCTATAACAAATAAAAAAAACATAAATCACATAATGATGTTTAATAAGTATCTTGTTACTGTGTTATTTAAATATTATCTGTCGTGGTGTCCGGGTGTCGGGTCAAATTTACACAATCTGGGTGACCTTTAATCTCGTTTAAGATAGCTAAAACACGCTCCTTTGTTAATTCTCGGAACTGGCCGCGTTATCACCACATCTCTTTGTTTGTTTTGCGGTCGCGACACTATTTTTTATATTTTTATGAATTAGTTTATGATATGGTAATTAAGAGCTTTAATGTAATTAATCTCGTGTAGCGTCTTTCATTGCTGTTATATAATATGTAAATGAACTTGCAATACTTATGTAGAATCTTGTTAATCTTTAGTACAGATAAATTAAATTTCAAACTATAATAACTACAGAGTTTTTAACGTTGATTAAAAACTCTGTAGTTATTATTATTTTTTATATGTATATACCCAAATAATACCTAAATTATTGTTTAAAAATTCTGATTGAATAATAAGGCACGTTCTCAAAACTCAAATAACTACGGAAGTAAATATGGCAGGTGTATAAAATGACAAAATATATCCTTGACATTTTATGTAAATTGATTGTTTTATGATTTACATAAAAACGATTGCTATTTATTTTAAGAATATGAGCGTTGCGTTTTTATTCATAAAAATTTGCATTTCTTAACATCTTGCTTATAATATTGCCCTGAGATATTGGCCAATATACCTAATGTCGCCTCTACACATAGGCCAGCGCATTCGCCAGCGCGCTGGCGGTGCGCTTGCAAACGCGCTTGTGAGTAATCCACACATTGGAAGGTCGTTCAGTATGGTTTGGTTCGAGCCAATGTGCGGACGGATTCAAAATGGATGTAACAAACAAAGAAATAAACACACTTTCACATTTATAATATCAAAATAATATTAAAGTAGGATGCTCTTTGTGAAGTAAAACATTGTGAGGAAAACGGCATGTCCAAGAACCTTATTTATTTGGCACTTTTAATACATACAACATTTTTATTTTTATGGTACTTATTTTTTGGGTTCCACAGGCAGTTTTAACTCTGATAGAGCTCAATAAATTTAAATGTTTCCTCGTTACTCATATTGTTCGCCATTTTGTCAAGTTAGGTGTTAATTCGCCGCAAGAAAAAAACGTGCACTCCTGGTCGCTGCTACAGTCAAACTGATCGCGCGGCCAATGTGTGGATGGTGCGCCAAGCTTGCGACAAGTGTCCTTTGATGTTTCCGACACCGCGCGGCAAGCTCGCAAGCGCGCTGGCCAACGTTCAAATACCTACCACCAGCGCGCGAACGCCCGTTCTACACATTGGACAAGTGCATGTGCCAACGCGCTTGCCAACGCGTTGGCCTATGTGTAGTGCCGGCATAATAAGTAATTATCCTAACAAAATATTGTTTACCCTTCCTTACAGCTTTTTTATAGTTAGTATTTCCAAAATACCTCACCGTTGTTCTTGTCTTCTATTGTAGTTTAAATGCATATAGGTAATATTAGTTTGGGATGTTGGCAATTTTTGACCAAACAATTTATGAACCCTGCGGTCTCTATCAATTAACGGAGAAATGGTTGATGTTGCGAACCCATGATTAATTATTATGAAATGGGGCGCAATTTTAATGTTAAATTACATTTTCCATTATCATTCAATATATGCACTTATTGCACTATAGTTCAATTAAATTATATTATAGCTAAAACATACCTATTATGCTTCACAAATTGCAAGCAATTCATTTGGATTGAAGGTCCATAGGTTAGGTATATTACATTCGCATATTGAACATATTATCGTGTGAATATGGTTTCTAGATTGTGGTTATATTGTCATTATTCTATTTAAACTAAAATAGGTACTTCTTTGGTAGTTATAAGTATTCCTTACACTGCGTTGTGCCGTGACAAACAACAAGTGTTGCATCTATCTACCTATGCTAATAATAAATTAGATAAAATTAGTTGCTTTTTGAAAACCTTGTACCTTGCACAAGAGTGTAAACCACGTGTAAACACTAAACAGGCCTCATTTACCATCGATCAACACGAGCCTCGCACGACGGCCGCGGCACGAGGGACGAGGC